>NW_027150888.1:0-180326 GCF_020186115.1 Histomonas meleagridis
AATAAACAGTATGATTATTGGAAAAATAACTTCAATAATTGATAATAATACAGTATCTGTTTTTAAAGGATAAACAAAAATAATATATTTGAAATCTCTTATTTTTAATCATCATTTTCGTCAATATGTTCTGTTTGATGATATATATTTTTATACTCATCCTTTAGAAAGTAACAATAACATAATTCGCTTTCTCTACGGACTCTTTTTCTATAACACTTATCTTTTAATTGAAGTTGAAAAGACCTTTCTTTAATATCATATGGTTTATTATATAATGCATCACTACAAAGCCAACCCTCACATAATTTATTATAATTATCACAAATAAATTGTTCTACAGTATTTCTTGATGCTTCTATTAAATCTTGTTTAGCTTCTGTTACAGGTATAATTCTGGGATTATAATTATTAATATCTCTTTTTATAAAATATGTTAATAAATGATTATAAAACTCAGGAGTAAAACTGTTATATATTTTTGTCCAAAAATCATGATTATTTTTATATTTTCCATTACATAATAATACAACATATCTTCTGTCATCTGATTCAATTTTAATTGGATAACTGTTATTAGTAACAAATATACAATTAGAAACGTTCTCGCTAGTTCTTCTAGGTTGATTTTTTTCATTAATTCTAATAGTTTTATCAGTAATAATTGATTTTAAAGCATCAAAATTAGCAAGTCTGTCTTCACCAACATTTTTTAATTCATTTAATACTAATAACATCTTACTTTCAACAACACTGTTAAAATTACCTGTTAATTCACCTATTTGATTAATATTTTTTTCACTATATCCGCTTAATAATTCACAAATAACGTCAGTAAATGTATTCTTACCAATACCTTGCAATCCTTTTAAAACAATTGCAGTTTCAGTTTTTTTACCGGGATTTTGTATTATATAAGATATCCAATTTAACAAATAGTTATATACATCATTATTATTATCAGCAATTACTTCTTTAATCATATTTAAGAAATCACTTATTAAAGAAATATCAATATTTTCAACAACATTATATTTATAACCTTGAAATATTGAGAACACATCTTTTTCATTATTACTATAGAATTTAACACCTTTAATTGTTAATTTAGATTTATAAGCTAAAAATGCATCATATGCAGTGATAATTCTTTTACCATCTTTCCAAAGTTTAATCATTTTAAGCATTTCTTTCATATTAGTATTTGTCATATAACCAATTACATATTTATTATTGTGTATATCATATGTTTTAATAATAAACATTAAATTATTGCTTTCTACAAATCTAATTACTTTTGATAAATCCTCGATAACTTCATTATAACATTTATATATATGTTTTTCAGCTTTAGAACTGATATTTGTCATAGTAAATTTATCATTAAGATCAATTTTATGTATTATATTTTCATCAGCATTATTTTTAATGAATTTTTTGTAGTAATCTTCATTATAAAGTTTAATTATTTTAATTAATATTCCATAATGAGTTTGTAAATTCATATATCTGGTTTTAGCTTTATCATAATTTGATTTAGCACTTGGAGTTAAATTACAATTATTATATACATAATCATAAGCTTCATCAATAACTTCATCAGGTAAACTGTTAATAGCTTGAAATAGCACATATAACGTAATTTCTTGTGATAAAGGTCTGTTATCTGCATCATTATGTATTTCAAAACCTTCTAATCCATGAATTAATGTTCTAGCAAATTCAACAGTAATATTATCAGAATTATTATACATTTTAACAATATCTTTAATTTCTTGAGGTTGTTCAACAGTAATTTTAACATCTAAATCTTTCAATACATCATTAACAGATCTTATAATTTCATTATCATAATTACCCCTAATAAATTCATATGTAGATATAGGTGATTTATGATCTTTTCTAACTTTAGATCCTGGTAAAACTACTAATGAACGTTTTGTCTCATCAACTTTTGAAAATATAAAATAATCATGATTTTTGGACAAAAATATATAACACAATTTATTTGTGATAATTATAATAAATTATGTGAGGGTTGGCTTTGTAGTGAAGCATTATTTAATAAACCTTATGAGATTAAAATGAGGACTTTTCAACTTCAATTAAAAGATAAGTGTTATAGAAAAAGAGTCCGTAGAGAAAGCGAATTATGTTATTGTTACTTTCTAAAGGATGAGTATAAAAATATATATCATCAAACAGAACATATTGACGAAAATGATGATTAAAAATAAGAGATTTCAAATATATTATTTTTGTTTATCCTTTAAAAACAGATACTGTATTATTATCAATTATTGAAGTTATTTTTCCAATAATCATACTGTTTATTTTTACTGTTATTACGGTATCATCATCAGATAACTTAGACAAAATATTATTACGTATTTTATCTTTAGTATCATTATCTAATTCTTTATTTATATCAATATCTATAACAGATAAATTATTTACTTTATTATTTAATAAAGCAGTACCTGTTTTTCTACCAGATTTTTGTTGATCATGTTTATTATAATTAGTTAAATTAATAGTATTATCACCAATACGTTGTTTTAAAGTTAAGCCACAACCATATTCTTCTGCAATATATTCATCTAAAGCTTTTTCATCAATTTTTAGGATATTTTCATTATTTTCGACATATACTTCTTGTGCCACTTGTTGCTCCATATTATTTATATAATAAAAAAAAAATAAAACAATATTTTAAAAACACTGTCTTTTTCTTGGAAAAAAAGTCATATTATTTTTCAACATCTATTTTTTCAAACAATAATAATAAGCAGTATTATTTTTCAACATCTATTTTTTCAAACAATAATAATAAGCAGTATTATTTTCAAGCAATTTATTTTTTAAACAACTATTTTCAAGCAATTTATTTTTTCAACAACTATTTTCAAGCAATTTATTTTTCAACAACTATTTTTCAAAGCAATTTATTTTTCTAACAATAATTTCTAACAATAATTTCTAACAATAATTTCTAACAATAATAATTTCAAACATATAATTACAAAATCAAATATCTTAAATAACCTCATTTCAAAAAGAAATTATTTTTAAAATCAATGTTCCCTTGTTCTCCCTTGTTCTTAAATGTTCCCGGTTCTACAACTCCAGTTGAGTTTTTAGAGGCACAAAGGCATAAGGGCACAATTCAAAGATTTATTTTTAAAAATCAACTTATAAAGCCTCATTTTTGACGTATATAGCCTTAAAAAAGCCTTATTTTTGTGCCCAGACCGTAAATAATGCTGTTTTTTGAGTTCTTATATTAAGAAATTATTATTTTTAATTAATATTTATGGTCAAAAAGTATGGTAAATCACCTTGAATTTCATAGTATTTTGGATGTTCCCCTTGTTCTTGTTTGTACTCGGGTTCATGATATTACCTTAAAAGTTAGGGGCACAGGGCAATTGGGCACACAATTTTGGCAAATTGGCAACGATAACAGCTTATTTTCGACGTATATTTACAAACATCCCCCTAATAATTCAATATATTATGGTATTGTTCTTTCCTAGTTCTTACATGAGAATATATAATTATAGAAAATTATTTACTAAGCATAAAGCATTTTGCCGTTTGTCTTTGTGCCTTTTTGCCTTGTGCCCTCAACTTTTATAATAATGTTGTTCCCCTCAGAACAAATAGGAACAAGAGAACATCAAAAAAATATAATTTTTCATATAAATTGAATTATCATTATCATGTTAGGAATATATATGTTAAAAATTCAACTTTTAAATACTTATATTTTCAAAACCTTATATTTTCAAAGTATATATTTTCAACATCTATATTTTCAAAAACCTCTATTTTCAACATCTATATTTTCAACATCTATATTTTCAAAGTAATTGAATTATCATTATCATGTTAGGAATATATATGTAAAAATTCAACTTTTAAATACTTATATTTTCAAAACCTTATATTTTCAACAGTTAATTATATATGTTATTTTTTTTTCTCGAAGCGAACGCTAGTGAGCTGAGAGCACACACCGAGCGAAAGCGAAGTGCACACCGAAACGAAGTGGAAGTGTACTGTGTGTGTGTTTATCTGTATTAAGTTCAGTTCCTTATGGAATTATTTTTGATGTTTTCTCATTAACTTCAGGATAATGTGCTCAGATATCATTGAAAACAACCCATTTATAGATAATAAATATATAATTGCTGATGATAATAAGTTAATCAAATTAATACAACTATTGACAGATACTTCATAAGTAGAGCTGTTAAGAGCTATTCATGAGACATATTGCTGCATGAGTGATACTTATGTAAGTAAAATCTATGTTAAAAAAAACGATGACAAATATAACTTATGGTATATTTTTCCAAAAGTTTTGCAATTCCTAGACATCATATGATGAATGATTAATAAGAATGTGAGTTTATCAGTTGATCAATAGCAATATAAAATAAAGCAAGCGGTATATTTAGTAATAATAATATCGATATAATAAGGTCTTTTATAAATACTTGAACGGTTTATTCTGCACGATTCGAAAAAATATCATAATTGATCCACAATTTAGAGATAAGATGAATCATATTAAAAGCTAAATATCTAAAGTATATCATTCAAAAGTTGATTCATTATTGCAGATGATAATATCAAATTGAGAGACATAGTTAGTTTAATAATATTTTCATCAAGTTCATTTTTATGATCACTATCTGATGTGATATTAAAAGTTTTACGATAATTATTGATAGAATTTATATATTATTAAGCTAGTCTGGTGATATGTTCTTTAAT
This sequence comes from Histomonas meleagridis, assembly GCF_020186115.1. Taxonomy (NCBI): domain Eukaryota; phylum Parabasalia; order Tritrichomonadida; family Dientamoebidae; genus Histomonas; species Histomonas meleagridis. The sequence continues at coordinate 4,783 of NW_027150888.1, forward strand.
TTCTTCGCACGAACAGGAGCCAACTTAACATTGTCAAACTTAATGTAAACAGCACTTAATAATTTGAGGTTTTGATCATAGAACTTCATATTTACTAATATAGTGTGTCTAATATATGGTTCTTTAGTTTTCTTATCAATACCAAGTTTCTCAGAATGCTTAAATTTAATATCTATAGCCTTATAATTAAGACTGTCAAAGTCACTTAACAAATAACCATTGAATGATTCCATATTAATATGATAAAAAATATTAAAACAATCGTTTATTTATAATTATAAATACTATGTTTTTATTTCGAAATAAATAATGCGTAAGTATGAGTCTATATATAGAAAGTTAAAGAAAATAGATAACAACTTCAATAGAATCAGTAATAAGAATGAGGTGTTATTAAATAATGCTTTAATCGTATCTATACATAAGAAGTACTCATTAGCTCAGAATGGTATTCGCGTTCAGTTAAATCGATATCAAAAGATTCGAAAAGAACTATATCTGATATAGGATTGTTCCCAGATATCTTTAAAAAAAATATTTATAGTTTGATTAAATTATCACATGCAAGTTGTTTTGACGTAGATGAGGTATAGAGTGAGTATTTTAAAATTCGAATTCGCACATCCCTTTTTTTAACAGTATGATGATTTTTAATGAAAAATAATATTAGATATTTTGTGACTTTGTAGGAAACTTTTTATTGACATATGTATCATATGTTGTAAGTAATGTAGGTAAAAGTAGCTACAGAAATTTGAATGATAACATCAATATATCAAAAATAATACTTAGAATCGATAACTCTTGTAATAATAATTATCCGATTATTGTTAATAATGCTGACTTTGAAGTATTAAGTAATTATAGTGATTTATCACACTTAGAATCAAAATTAGTAGATGCTAATATGCAAGGATTTCATTTATTATCATCTATGTATATTACAATATTTATATAACCAATACCTGATGAAAAGATTGATGTCGATATTAAAAATGATAATTCATATATAACAGCGCATGATGAGAATGCAGACAAACAATTATAAATATATATATTTTTAACGTAATAAGGTAATAACTTGTTCTACTAATGAATTAGTTATTTCAATTTGTGACCTATAGATTATAATCTGGTTTAATAGAACACAACTTAAAAATAGCATTCTAATAATATACCTAATGGCGAAGCATTAGCACTTGTAGCTAAATTATTATCAGTATTCACACGATTTCCATGCAGTTATATCTATATAGTATATGTTGAAATGCCGCCTAATAAATTATCAGATTTTGCAAATGGTAATCCTATGAAGAAGTTATCTTGATCTTTACCTTGTTATACTTTTAATTGAGTATTAACACCATTAGCGTTATAAGTATTCTTATAATATGGCTGTACAGATGTTTTCAAACCTTTGTTAAGACTACTTAACAAGCTACCATTTAAATTAACACTACTCAGTTACATATTAATATTTTTATCATTATCTACTGTGATATAATTCTTCCCACACATTTTACCATCAATATTAAATCTATAACTTATAGTGGATTCAGAAAACATGTTCTGCTATATTGATTCACAAGGAACACTGCAAATAATGTATCACATTGCCTAACACCAATTGTAGCAGCAGTATCAATCGACTTCTTATCACCATTAAACTTTTGTGTAAAGTCTCTTACTTGACGAATATGTATAGGGAATAATAATAGCACTTGATATATATGAATTATTGTAGACGACCTTCATCACAGGCCTAAATTTGCAAACACATGACAAGGCCAAAAACAAATATACTGTATTGTTTATAGTCCCTGGCGAAAAATTTTATAAAGACATCATTCCAGCAAGCTATTCACGTGGAAATACTACTCAAATAATGAGTGATATTGATAAGCAATATTTTAAAAGCAAATAAGCAGCATGCCGTTAAAATAGAGATTTTTAACAGCTATTATCGACAGTTCAAAAGTACGTTGGAAACTGTCGGAATCTCTTGTTGTCCTCGATGAACTCGTTTGTTTTAGGTCCTAAACCGTGAAGTCATTTATCAAAGACAAAGACGGACAATAAATATATATGCAAATCTGTTAGGAGATATTAATAAGAAATATATTTCAACAGCTATACGTTGACAGCTATGTTTCTAACGATAAATATATATTATTACGTCTACGTCCTTTATGAACAGGTATAATTACAGAAATTGTAAGCAAAAAGCATATGGCAATCATTCTGTTTGGAGATATATTTCAACAGTTACGTCTGTCTACGTAGACAAACGTAATATAAATATATAAATTATAGGGTACGTACCCTATAAATAGGTATAGGTATAATTTCTGGGGTAAGCACACATCATTCAATATGTCAAGAAAACATACGAAAAATGTGCTTTATGACCTTTTTCCCCTGTGCCCCCTACTTCCTAAGCGATGTCTTCGTCCGAGGACATCCAAGGACACGAGGACGAACATAACGCCAAGAGATTTCACTAAAATCATCGTGATTCTAAATCCTTCTAAAAACGCCATATTTCGACAGATATCTGTTTTATCTTTTTAAAAGCTTGATATATCCATTATCACGTTAGGATATATGCTTATAAAAGTTAACCTTTTTTCATTTTCACGAACGCGAGTGAGTGAAAATCACACACCGAGCGAAGCGAGTGCAGGGTGAAAGAGCGAAGCTCTGGAATCCCTGATGTGTGTATGTCAATATCTTCTGGTGACGCATATAATATTTCAATTTCCATTAGTTTCCCTCAAATTGGTTTCACCATTTGGTCTTTGCGTATAATTGTTCCAAGTGTGTTAGAGGATATGGTAATGTTGTACGTCTCATATAACCATTCTGCTAGGGATGAGTTAGTACAAAGAATGTGGTTTTCATAATCCACACCACTCTGCAAAAAATCTGAATCATGAAGAGAACGTTCATCATATTTAATAACTTTACTTAATTGAATTTTCAATTATTATTTAGTCGGAACCACTGTGGGCTTAAACCCAAATTAATCTAACAGAAACTAACTCGAATATGCCACTTTTTACTTATTTTTAGACATATTCAATTGTTTATTTTTATCGTCCGAAAAAATGGATGAAAGGGTACTATTAGATCTAGACCAAGAAATTCAACAATACTATGGTGAAGGAAGAATGGACAACGCATCAACAATTTTTGCTGCATGGCACCATGATCGTAATTATTTTCCTATTGCACAAAAAGTCATTGAATCGCCAATTTTCAGCCCAAACTTCACTCATTTTGCACTTGTTTCATTAGAGTCTCTTATGGAACTGGTTTTTCCAGTTTGGAGTATTGAAAATTTTTTAAATTTTTCAGAATGGTGTTTAAGATTATTATTTGAACAAGTAGATCGGTTCTTTTCTTCACCTCATGTTATCACAGCATATTGTTCTATGTACGCCAATTTAGTTAAATTAGGTTGGCATTTTTCATCACAATTTCAAACTTTTTTCAAATCATTTCAAAACTTTTTTAACGGAACTGTCAAACAGTGGTGCGTTGGAATTATCCTTTGTGAGTCAATTTTTGAAAAAATGATCAAAATTCATAATATTGAAACTGTTCAAATGGATACATTCAAAGAAACCACCATGTTAGACTGCCTTAATTTTGCCATTGAAACTCTCCAGAGGATTTCCAGTATGGATAGAATTCCAATTGGAAGTGCTCCGATGGAAATTGATCGTTTATTAATATCAAGCTTACAACTTATTATTTCATGTTTATCTCTTGATTATTTTGATTTCCAAGATGTTGAGAAATCCGTTTTAGAAGTTGAGAAAGTATCATTACTTCTTCCTGAATCTTGGAAAGCCGTAAATTTCACGAATATTGCTTGTCTGGTTTTTAGCTTTTATGAACAAAAGGCATCACCTGAGATCCAAAGGCTTTGCTTAGAACTTGCGTTCCTTATTTCTGCTATTTCAACCAAATCAAGAATTCAAACCATTCAAAATCAAATTCAATTTTTCAATACACTTTTAACGTCCGTCTCAAAGATCATCACACTTCAAATTAATCTTTCAAGTACTGATAACATACATTTTTTATTAAATATTGTTGTTCGCTTAGTGTCATCAATCCGTGAATGTGATATTGCACCACAATTAGAGACATTTCCACAATTTGTACAATATGTATTTGAATTAACGAAACAACTATTTAACATTGAATTTTTATATAACAATCCAGAATCGATTATAAATCTACTTAAAACATTAGAACAAATATGTAATATTCTTAATCCTATTCGTAATCATGAATATTTTATACAAGTTTTTCCTAATTTTCCACAAACAATTTCGGAGATATTACAAAATTATTTAGGCTTATTAATGAAGTTTATCGATGATAACTTTGAGAATGCTGTTGATTTATTATTTTCTGATTTTTCATCAATTAATCCATTGATTCAATACATCTCAAGGATTGGTAAAGTTAATGGATCCGATTTTTATGAAGCGATATTAGCTGAATATCAACAACATTTAAAGAATTTTCAACAAGATCCGACATCACAAAAACTTGAAATATTTTCATGTTTATATTCGATGATTATTATCTCAGCGATATGTTGTAAAGCACAAATTGATGATAAATCGATTTCTTTATTTGTTCCTTCATTATTATATTTAATTGGATTAACAAGTGAAATAATTAATTCGGGAATAAATTCCACAATTTTCATTGAACGAGTTGTAATATTCATTATATATCAACTTGAGAAATCAAGTTTTCTTCAAATTAATAATCCATCACCACTTTTTAGTGATAATGAAGAACAAATATCAGCGATCACAAAAATTTATATTAATTTTTATCAAAGATTATTTCTAACATTAAAAGTATATTATAATAATACTGATTTAGTTAAATCTTCAATAATAGCGTTTTCATATGGCGTTGATTATAACATCACAAATAAATTAACTATAATCGATCAATTTATGGAATCTTTAGAATTTAATGATGAACAATTTGCTTTTTTAAATTGTTTTAATAATAAAAACAGTCGAATCGAATTTTTAAAGATAATTTCTACTTTAATAATTTCTGGAAAAGGTAATAAAATCACTGAAATAATGTTAAATAGTATTCGCGAAAAACTTCAAAAACTTGAAGAAGAACCTGACGAACCAACATTTTTAGGTGTTAATCTTGATTTACAAGGATTATTTGAAGGTATAACAACTTCTGCAGCATATCAACATTTCTTTGAACTCATTTGTCCATTAATAAATACACCAATGAAATGTGTAAATGCATTTCCACATCTTCATTGTCGTTATCTTAAATTCCTTGTCGAATTTGTTTATAATCGGAATTCGAGGATAATGTTTGAACCACATTCAGCTAATGGTTTACGTCTATTTAAAGTCGTAGCGAATTCATTGTTAATGATATTACCGAATTTACCACGTAATATTAATGAAAGTCGGAAATCAATAACTTATTCAATGCGAATAATGGAAAGTGTTATGAAGAATGATTATATGAATTTAGGAGCATTAGAAGAATATAAAGATCCGACTTTACGACAATTAATTTCCGCTTTTTTACAGTATACTAAAGAAGTGCCATTTCCGAATTTATTAAATTATGGAAAAACTGCAAAGGTAATGATGGAATTTATGGGTTGCTTATTCGAACGATTTATGAATATAATTGTCGAAATTGATGTTGGCTTCCTTGGATTAGCATTAGATATTTGTGCACAAATTAATGCAACTTTAGGACCAACTGATTTGGATAATATGTTTAAAGTGATTTTATTTATAACAAAATATTTGGTGAAACATTTTGATGACCCAAATAGTCAAATGTTATTAGAAAGTACACATGAATTATATAGTCAGATATTACTTATGTTGGAGAAAATGTTATTTAGTTCGAAAAATGAATCAAATATTCGAGTTCTCGAATTAATGAAAGTGGTGTTAAGAATGAAGCCAAGAGTTTGGCCTGAAGTACATCAAAGATTAACATTGTTCTTAAATAGTTGTAAACAAAAAGAATTCAATGATCAAATTGGTATATTATTATCAATAACTTCCTAAAATGATGTATAAATAAAATGTAATTTGTATGTTTTACATTTTGTAAAAGGACAAAGTAAACTTTTTCAAACAAAAACGATGAGATTTCGTTCATACCATACAAATTTGAGTATACTCAATCAGCCTGATGTGTTTTATCAAGCCTTGCTGCATCTTTCACCGGGGCCTATAAGAAAGAATACGTATTGCGTTGGAATGATGTAATGAATAACAAGCTGTTTCAAAAAAACCGTTCGTTACAAATTAAAATGTTTTTAAAACCACTAAATGTTTATTAACCATTTTCATGGATATTTTTCAATTTTAAGGTAGAAATTTTTTAAAATTTATTATGATTTTTTACTGTGGAAAACTATTATAAGCATATTTAACATATTTTTTTGTTATTTAAGGATTAGAAATTAAGAAAAATTATTTCCAACCATGAATAAATTGAAGTTGATGTGGGAATATTTTTGCGTTTGATTTGTTTACCAACAACGACAAGTACTGTTTTAAATAATTTCCAAATATTATTTTGAAATATTAAATTTTTAAAACAAAATTCAAATAAAACAAATAAATATCTTTAGCATTAATATCGATTCCTTTTTGTTTTAAAACGTATTCAACAAGTTCAATATTTCCTGACCCAGATGAAAATACCAATATATCATGAGGATTTGAATGCTCTTTAAGAAAATATTCAACTAAAAAAATATTTACAATATTTGATGCTTCATTAATAATATCATCATTGATTTTCATTCCTTCTTTAAGTAAAAATGAAAATATTTCATAATTATGATATAAAATACAAAGTTTTCCTAATTCTTCTAAATTATTAATTTCTTCAATATTACTTTCATAAATATATTTAAAGATATCATTTCGATGAAATTCAATTGCTGTTTTATATGCACCTTCAAATGATGAACCATTTTGTTCACACAAATGTATGATCTCTGGGTTTCCACCTACAACTGCATATTTACCTGTTTTTTCTACTTTTGCACCATTCAAAAGCAAATATTTAAAACATTTAACTGAAGAAAAAAATGCTGCATAATCAATTAATGAAACATTATCTTGATTAATAAATGAACATCTTTCATAAAGTGATGGTTTAATTGTTTGATTAAAATCGAAATTTGTTTGTGATGATATTTCTTGAAGTTTTTCTATATCATCATTTCTAATTTTTTTCGCAGTTTCATTTGGATTATTTCCTTCTTTAATTAATTTCTTATGAAGCTCCCAATCATTCTTTGATAATTCTTCATAATTTGGTAAGGCATATAAAAATGAATGTTCCCTTAAATAGATTATTAATTTATCTTTAGACATATGATGTACAAAATAATCATTCTGGTTGTTTTTTACGGTGTTTGGTTCAAAAAAATTATGTTCAATCATAGCTTCAAGAAGATAAGATGATTCATCTGTTCGAATATTATTAAGAAATAGCCCAAATATATCAAATATATTTGATTTTATTAATCTCTTCAAATTTTCTTAATTCTTTTATAATATTTAAAAATAAATCTACATTAATATTTTTAATCACAAAGGAATAATATATCATTTGAATAATAATTAAATAATATGATAAAGGATGAATTTCATAAAATTTGTTGACAATTAAACCTAAAGATCTAGAGAAATTTTCTTCATTCATCATCAAATGATCATTTGATTTATTGATAGAAGCGTTTCCAGTCGGAATGTTATCTAAAATTGTACGTTAAGAGACCGTTTATTAGATCCACGGCTGGAAAGTGCCAATATTCAAAGGAGCAGATTTTATATGACAAATCACATGCCTAATGACGGTACCACCCCAAACACAGGAGATAAAAATATGAATAATATGTCAACATGCCTGAAATCCTTAATTGAGCTTGAGAAAACTATATTCAGTTTAAGTGAAGAAAACTCCCAGGTGTCAGCTAAAAAAGCATTGGAATTATTCGATGGAAATTTCCCAAATACTTTTAATACTATTATAAGTAACATAATTTATAATGCATTTTCATCACGAAAGCATGAGTTTGATATTTACATAAATTTTTTAGAAGCATTTGAAATGAAAGAAGAAGAAATTAATCAAAATATCGTTAAACTAATTTCAATTTTTATCAAACGTATATCTACAAATAACACACAAGAATCATATTATTTAATCGAGAAACTAATTGAACAAAATTTAATTGATAAAAATATCACTAAAAATATTCATTCAAAATATTTTGCACATTATAAAACAGAAAAAGAAAACCAAAAACAAACCCGTATGAAATTTAGATCGAATGAAAATGATCCAATAGAAAAATACTTTTTAGATAATTATGAAGAATTATCAAAGAATGATTGGGAGCTTCATAAGAAATTAATTAAAGAAGGAAATAATCCAAATGAAACTGCGAAAAAAATTAGAAATGATGATATAGAAAAACTTCAAGAAATATCATCACAAACAAATTTCGATTTTAATCAAACAATTAAACCATCACTTTATGAAAGATGTTCATTTATTAATCAAGATAATGTTTCATTAATTGATTATGCAGCATTTTTTTCTTCAGTTAAATGTTTTAAATATTTGCTTTTGAATGGTGCAAAAGTAGAAAAAACAGGTAAATATGCAGTTGCAGGTGGAAATGAAGAAATCATTCATTTGTGTGAACAAAATGGTTCATCATTTGAAGGTGCATATAAAACAGCAATTGAATTTCATCGAAATGATATCTTTAAATATATTTATGAAAATAAATTAGAAAAAATACAATCAATACCAAAAATGTCTGAAGATAAAACTAATGATTTGATAAGTTTTTGTATTAAAAAAGATAATTATGAAATTTTAGCATTTTTTGTTGAAAAAGGAATTAATGTTAATGCTTATGATATAAACGAATCAACAAGAAATGGTAATTTATTTCTCTTGAAATATTTCCTTCAAAATAATCAAATTCCAAAAGATATTTTACCATTTGCTTCAGAATCAGGAAATGTTGAACTTGTGAAATTTGTTTTAGATAAAGAAGGAATTGATGTTAATGCAAAAAATATTCATTTCAATAATTTGAAATATGTTTTAATAATTTGGAATATGTTTTGATAATTTGAAACAGCACTTCATACATCAGTCGAAAATAATAATATAGAAATAGTAAAATTACTTTTAGATAAAGAAGGAATTGATGTTAATGCAATAAATATTCATTTTAATAATTTTGGATATATTTTAATAATTTGAAATATATTTTAATAATTTTGGATATAATTTAATAATTTGAAACAGCACTTCATATATCAGTTAGAAATAATAATATAGAAATAGTAAAATTACTTTTAGATAAAGAAGGAATTGATGTTAATGCAATAAATATTCATTTGAATAATTTAATATATGTTTTAATAATTTGAAATATGTTTTAATAATTTAGAATATGCTTTGATAATTTATAATATGTTTTAATAATTTAGAATATGTTTTAATAATTTGAAATATGTTTTAATAATTTATAATATGTTTTAATAATTTGGAATATGTTTTAATAATTTGTAATATGTTTTAATAATTTGAAACAGAACTTCATATATCAGTTAGAAATAATAATATAGAAATAGTAAAATTACTTTTAGATAAAGGAATTGATGTTAATGCAAAATATATTCATTTGAATAATTTGGAATATGTTTTAATAATTTAGAATATGTTTTAATAATTTGAAACAGCACTTCATATAGCAGTTAGAAATAATAATATCGAAATAGTAAAATTACTTTTAGATAAAGGAATTGATGTTAATGCAAAAGATATTCATTTTAATAATTTTATATATGTTTTAATAATTTAATATATGTTTTAATAATTATTTCTATGTTTTAATTATTTGGAATATGTTTCAATAATTTGAAACAGCACTTCATACATCAGTCAGAAATAATAATATAGAAATAGTAAAATTACTTTTAGATAAAGAAGGAATTGATGTTAATGCAATAAATATTCATTTTAATAATTTGGAATGAGTTTTAATAATTTGTAATATGTTTTAATCATTTGAAACATCACTTCATATAGCAGTTAAAAATAATAATATAAAAATAGTAAAATTACTTTTAGATAAAGAAGGAATTGATGTTAATGCAAAATATATTCATTTGAATAATTTAGAATATGTTTTAATAATTTAGAATATGTTTTAATCATTTGAAACATCACTTCATATAGCAGTTAAAAATAATAATATAAAAATAGTAAAATTACTTTTAGATAAAGGAGTTGATGTTAATGAAAAAAATATTCATTTGAATAATTTGGAATATGTTTTAATAATTTAGAATATGTTTTAATCATTTGAAACATCACTTCATATAGCAGTTAAAAATAATAATATAAAAATAGTAAAATTACTTTTAGATAAAGGAGTTGATGTTAATGAAAAAAATATTCATTTGAATAATTTGGAATATGTTTTAATAGTTTGGAATATGTTTTAATCATTTGAAACATCACTTCATATAGCAGTTAAAAATAATAATATAAAAATAGTAAAATTACTTTTAGATAAAGGAGTTGATGTTAATGAAAAAAATATTCATTTGAATAATTTGAAATATGTTTTAATAATTTGAAATATGTTTTAATAATTTGAAATATGTTTTAATAATTTGGAATATGCTTTTATAATTTGGAATATGTTTTAATAATATATGAAAGCACTTCAAATTGCACAACAAAAAGGATACACAGAAATATTAAATTTACTTCGTGAAAAAAGTACTAACGAAAATTCTAATTAAAAAACTTTTTTTATAAACATCAGATCCTCATTTTCAATAAGAAAAGGAAATGAAGCATATATTGCTAATAATTAAAATCAATCCGAAGATCAAGTGTTCGCAGAAAACAATAGAAAGAAAAACTCCAACAAAAGAAGTGTTAGTAACAACATAATAAACGTGAGACAATTTAGTAAGTAATATAAAAAAATTGAAATCAATAAAATTAACATGAAAATATTGAAATAAAAATATTTCTTATTCAGATTTAATGTTTTTGAGGTCTTTTAATAATTTTATAATTTCTACATTGTCATCTTTATTTGCTAATTTAAGTCGTGCTTTAAATTATTAAAACAAATTAAGGATGATTAAAATATAATATTTTGCACTAACAATAATATCTTTACTTTCTAAAAGTAATTTAACGATTTCTGCATTATTCATTCTAACTGCTAAATGAAGAGGTGCTCCAAATAATCGAAATATATGTTAAATTATTGAAATATATTCAAAATTAATAAAACAAATGATAAATGATTAAAACAAATTATAAAAAAACAAAATAAATAAAAAATGATTCAAAAAAAATATTAAATTATTTAATTTTTATATTTTTGATGTTAACATCCTTTTTGTTCTAAAAGTAATTTAACTACTTCCACGTTATTATTTTAACATTTAGCAAAATGAAGTGGTGTTTCATATTATTTAAACAAATTTCGAATTCTTAATAAAAACACCAAATTATTAAAATAAACTAAAAGCTAATGGAATATGTAGTTTATCAACATTAATCTTTTCTATTAAAAATGAATTTCCATTTGATACAATATTTTCGATAATTTTCATACCTTGTTGTATTAAAAATGATAAAATTTCATAATAGGCGTGTTTTAAACATTTTCCACCTAAATAAATAAGATTTTCTTCTGTTAATTCATTTTTATCTTGAATTTCTATTTGATTTCATTTTCTTCTAAAAAACGGATTTGGAAATCGATTTTGTTTAGGTTTATTGGTAACTTTTCCAACATTATTTTCATAAAAATAATGAAAAATATCATTCTTATGAAATCAAATTGCTATTTTATAGGAATCATCAAATAATTAATCATTTTGTTCACACAAATAAATAATTTCAAAATTTCCTCACACATAGATAGAACGTTAAGTTAAAAATTTATTTATATAACTTGAAATTAAATAGATATATTAAAGAATAAACAGGTCTTACTCGTAGGTACTTCGAATGGTAAATATAATTCTAGTATATATTATTGAATGAGAGTTCATCTATTAAATTTCCAAGAAATTTTTAGATAACATTATCGTAAAAGTGTCGAGGAAATTGAATTTTTTGTAAAAAATGTTTTTGATTCCCAAGTTTTTTGAAATAATGTTGAGGGTTTTCTCAATGACAACATTTCAAATGATAAATGGTGAATATTTTTATTCGGTAACATGCAGTTTTCCACAAAAAATGAAAGAAAATATTCAAATTTCTAACATTAACTATCATGAGTTCGAGTGATTTCACAAATTATTATCAAAACGATGCTATACATGTTATCATTTCAAATGAGATAACTTCAATTCCAACCCGTATTATTTATCAATGGATGTCAATGATTACAATTGTGATTGGTGACTCAGTATCTTCAATTGAATCATATGCATTTGGATATTGTAAGAATTTAGAAAATATTTCATTTGGCAAAGGTATTACATATATTCAGCAAGATGCATTTACAAATTGTATTTCATTAAAAAATGTAACAATCAAAAGTCCTCTCACTACAGTTGAACAAAATGCCTTTTATAGTGTTATAGTCTTGAAAGTGTATTTTTATGTGAAGGCGTTAAAACAATGGGATCTCTTATGTTTCAAAATTGCAAGAATCTTAAATATGTTTCAATTCCAACTACACTTTCTTTAATATCATTAAATCCATTTCTTTACTGTAATAGTCTTCCGTTTATAAAAATACCCGAAGAAAATACAAATTTCTCTAATTATGAAAATGATGGAGTTGTATATAATAAAGAAATTTCAAAACTTATTCTTTATCCGTGTGGAAATATTGCTGAAATATTTCAAATTCCAAATTCGATTACTTCAATTGAATCATATGCATTTGATTCATGCTCTAATCTCTTATCAATTTTAATTGGAGCTAATGTAAATTCATTGGGAATATGTGTATTTCGATATTGTACATCACTGAAGTGTATTTATTTTTATAGTGAAACATCACCTACTTTTGGAAGAGATTGTTTTACTGATGTTTTAGTAAAATCAATTATGGTAGGTGTAACATATCAAAATGATACATTTTGTGATTTAAGTGTGACAAAAGGATCAATAATTGATGGGTGCATTCCTCCAACATCAATGTTCACTCCAAGTAATTCATTTACTAAGTCTAATACATTTACTAAATCAAATACATTTACTAAATTAAATTCATTTACACAAAGTAATTCATTTACTAAATCAAATCCATTTACAAAAACATATTCATCATATATAACGTTAACACATTCGTATTAATTGACATATATTTTATCATTCACACAAACATTAAGTATTTATAGTTCTTATCTCAATTCAATTGTTCTCACAAATATTAATTCAACATTTACATATCTTCCAACACAAATTATATTTTATGATTATACAATTGTTCTTTATTCTAAACATTTTACATATTATTCTGATTTTTATATTTTTTTTGACCAGAATGAACCAAATGATATTGATAAAACATATATTTATATTATTATTGGGCTTTTGATTGGAGTCATTGTTATTGTTTCATTACTTGTTATAGTATTAATTCAACTGAGAAGAAAACAATTAAAAAGTGATAAAGAATTTAATTTTAGTGAAGTACAAGAAAACGAAAATGAAGCGAACATTTTATCAGTTAATTTTCCGAAAAATAATATTGAAGAAGATCCATTTGCAAAAGATTTTAAAGAAGATAATCATGTTGTTCACATATGAGATAGTTCATATTTAGTTAATAAAACATTAAAATTATATCGTTTCTATTATTATAGTTTTAAAAATATTGAAGAATTTGCAAATTAGATCTACTTCATTAAAAATATTTTTAAAAATTAATCTCACTACATTTGAACAAAATATTTTCGTTGTCTGTACTCGGCTTGAAAGTTTTAATCAATATCGGAATATTTCAATATTTTATGTATATATATATATATATATATATATATAAAACTGCAGTTGTTATTTGCTTTTGTATATCATTTGGTGCATTTTTTATTCTAGTTGAAACAATTGTTATCATGCCAAATTATCTGTTTTTTTAATTATTAACTCACCCGATGTTAACGTCTTTAAGTGAATAATTTTACTTTCACGATTCAAGTTTATTTTAGAAAAACCATTAAAAGCCAATGGAAATGTGATTATTGATATTAATGGTGAAACCCAATTCAATGATATTGTATTTCTATCAAATGAATCTCAATTTAAAATTAAATCAATGAATCTAAATAAATAGAACAATAGAATTAACGCAAATGATATAATTATTAAAATTATAACTATAATTAAAGATAAAATTAATACAAATAATATTTATAATTATAATTAATAATTTTTTTTCTTTTTCATTCAAAGCAAGTGAGTAAAAAAATAAATTTATACCAATAATAAGAAAATTAGTCAATCAAAAAAACATTTTATTCTATATATTTAATAAAGACGCATTAATTTCAGGGGAAGATGCTGCGTTCATAGAAAAAGAGAATTCAGTTTTACGTTTAAACATATTATATTTTAATAAATATGTTCGTTTCGATTCAGCATCTGAACCTGAAATTTCATTTTTTGAAATTCATTACTTATTTGATTCAATAATTGAAAACAGTTATTTTCATCAAATTGTTTTGATATAAGCGAAGAAAATGTTTGATTTAGAAGAACTATAAATTGTTGTTTAATTGTTTGTATTTCATTTTGTGATTCCTGTAATTTTGATTTATATGTTGTTTCCAATGATAAAATTTTTGCATTCATTTGTGTTTCAAATGACTTTTTATTTTGATTTTCTTCAGCGATAATTACATTAATTTGTGTCTTAAGTTTTTGACATCTAAGGTTTAACTCAATAATAGTTGATTCAAGTTTCTCTATTTCTTCTTTTTGTGATGAAATGATTTGATTTCTTTGCTGCATTGCTTCACAATATTCTGAATTTTTAGTTTTCATTTCATTTAATATTTTATTATAATGAGTTTTGTTTTCATTTCGTTCATTATTAATTTTAGCTTTATAATGTTTTCTTATTTCATCAATTTCTTTTTGGCTTTGTTTTAATTGCATTTGAAGTGAATCATTTTGTTCATATAATATTTCCAATTTTTGCTTTAAATTTTGATTATTTTGTTTTTCATCAGAAATATCTTTCATGTGTTTTTCCAAATCAATTTTTAATTGTTTAAGTTGTTTTTGAAGTTCATTTATTTGGTTCATATTATTCTTAACGAAAACAATTAATTTTTTATTATCTTGTGATAGATCATTGTTTTTTCTTTGTAATTCACCATATTTTTCTTCATTTTCTTTAGAATTATTAATAAGATTTCGATTTTGAATTTGCATTTTTTGGTATTTTTTTGTTAAAACTTGTATCGTATGATTCATATCCACAATTGCATTTTTTACTTCTGGAAAAGAATTAACTTTTAATATTGAAATGAGATCCAATATTTTTTCATCAATATCGTTTTTGACATCAACATTATTTTTTATTTCATTGAATAATTTTTTTATATATTCATAAAATTTGATTCGAATATTTTCTTCTTCAAGGATTGAATCAAAATCTATTTTTACTTCTGGGAAAGATTGCTTAAGTAAATTAATCAATGATTTAATTTTAGTATTTAAAATTAGTATTTGTTCATTTTTCGCATTAACTTCTTTCTCATATTGATCTAATTTAGCTTTAAACCATTTATATATTGATGTTATTACATTTTGAATTTTTGATGGAAGTTGAATAGTTTTATTTGTAACAATATTTTCAATTATTTTAGATAATTCCAATGGTAATTCTGATATTAACCATGATGAAGTAGGAATAAATTTTGATAAATCAATTGGCTTTGAAGCAATTTCAAATTTATTTTTTACATCTTTAAGTTCAGTTTCTAATAACTTAATTCTTTCGTTTTTTTGTTGAACATCAATTTTTTGTTTATTTATATAATTTGTTAATTTTTGTATATCTTCATTTAGTTCTTCATTTTCTTGTTTAATCAATAAATTTTCATCTTTTACTGAGTTAAACAAGTTTTGTTGAATCATTATTTCTTGTATTTTTGTTTCAAGTTCATTACATTTTTGATTTAATTCAGTTATTATTGATTCTTTTTGATCTATTTCATTATTCATTTCGCTTTTTAAACTTTCATTAGTTTGAATTTGATTATTTAAATTTGTTTGGATTATTTTAAACTTTGCTAGGAGTTTTGTAATTGTATTTTTGTATTTTGAATTTTTTTCTTGTGCTTCTTTAAGTAGTGAGGAAATTTTATTGATTTGGGCTGTGAGTTTAATTGTTTCTTCTGCTTTTGATTCATTTGTTTGTATTTGTTTCAGCTTTAAATTTGTTTTAAGCTGAATATTTTCATTTTCAACTCGTTCGCATTTCTCAGCAAATACATTCTTTTCATGTTTATGATTTAAAAGTTGTCTGTTTAATGTGTTGTTTTGATTTTGTAATTCAGTAATTTTTTGTTTGCCTTCGCTAATTTGTTGGTAATAATCAGAATTAAGATCTTTTTCTTTTGATAAAGATGATTTGAGTTTACGAATTTGTTTGGTTAGTTTTGATATATATTTTTGATTTTTTTGTTCATTAATTTCATATTTGAAATCCGAAAAAGCATTAACAAATTGAGAAATATTATGGATTTCCTGGTTGAGGTATTGAGATGAAATTTTAAAAACTTGTTCTAAATCTGTTTCCATTTGTGTTTTTTCTAATAAAAGATTTTTGTAAGAATTTTGAGTTTTAGTTATTTGTGATTGTAGTTTCTGTATTAAAGTTGAATTTTCTTTTTTATTATTTGGTGAATTTTTATTATTTAATTCATCAATTGTTTGAAGACTTATTTTAAGGCGCTTTTCGAGTTCGTCTTTTTCAGATTGAAGAAGTTTATTTTTTTGAAGCATCAAATTATTTTCATTGTAAACATTTTCAATATTTGTTGAGACTTCAAGAGCTTGTAAAAATTGTGATTTCAAATTTTCATTCTGACTTTGAAGTTCTTGGATTCTTAATTCGAGAGATGAATTTTGTTTCTTTAGAACAAGTATTTGGTCTCTTTCATTCATATGTTAACGTACAGATGATGGAGAACGTTAATCTCAGAATGTCAGAAATCATAGCAACAGAATCCAACGCAAATCCATTCGTTTCAATTGGTATTGCATCATTTGATATGACAAGTGGAATTAAAATATGTTACTGTTGGCTTTTCACAAAAAATGATATTTCAAGAAAAATTGAAGATTGTTTTAAAATAACATTTAGTAATGTCCATCGTCAAAACGAAAGTTCATTTACAGATTGTGCTGTTTCATGTGCTGAAATACAAAGCGCAAAATGGCTAAATTTGAATTCAACATTTATCTACCAAAAAACACCTCATAATATCTACTATAACATTGGGTTTATTTTTAACTCTGATAAAATGAAAGTAAACTTGCAACTTCTCAATTTTTTCAAATTCTGGATAAAAATATTTACATATGCCACCAAAACTATCATACAAAAAAATGAATCTTTCTCAACACTCAAGCCCCTCATTCTCAAAATCAGTAACGAATTTACACGTATTGTTTCTTCGTTAATTCCTAAAATTCCAGATTTTGAATCATTTGCATTTGATCAACAACTTTTATCAGTACTTCTTACATCTCACTTCAAGACACAGATGACAACTGTTATAGAATCAACGACAAAACAAGAGTCGATCCGTTATGCGCAATTTTTATCACATTTTATTCTTCCATACCAACTTGAACTTTCGTCACTTGATTATTCTCCAAACGTTACAACAGGTCTATACTTACAATGTGTTAAAAGACAAAATGGTCATCCAGCTGATTATATGATGCAATTTCCCAGACCTGTTACATGGCTACGTCTTCCAGAGCGTCAAATTTTTTGTACCAATTCCGAGAGCGGGACATTTGATGTAAAATCAAAAGCCGATTTTATACTTGCAAATATTTTAGAAAACAAAGATCCTGAAGTAAAAAAGACAATTTCGAGATTCAAAGCTATTCACAGAGTTGAAGAAGTAACAATACCAGCCCCTTGGGTTGTTGCTGTTGTTGCAACGATTATTCAAACACCAAAAATTTCACGTAACTTAGTTTGTGAACAATTCTTGGGAAATTTGATAAGAATGGCTGTTGTTCTTGTGGCTTATGTCAAAGAAAAAATGATTACAAATAATACATTGTCAAAAGAACACACAAATGAAATCCAGAAAATGTTGAAACTTGTCGGAAGTGAAGACTTTTCGTTAGTAATCGCTGTGGCAAATTTGTTTGATGAGGATATTTTCAAGAAATTTAAGCGCAATTAAAAAAAATTCTTGAACTTATGGGAAATGCAATAAATGTTAGTTACAATGAGAATATTTGTTTTAGAATCATGTTTTAAAAATGGATATTTTTGATATGACGCTAATTGTAGAGAATACTCTCCTCAGAAAAAATTATCGTTTTGTTTCGAAAGTCCTGAATTAATTCAAATTTTCTTAGCATAATTTATACTTTTTCAATTGTTTATATTTTTCTAAAAAACACGAATATATCATTTTCTATTGATTTGAAAAATATACAAAAAAGGAAAAAATATTTACATTAAATGCTTAAAAATTCTTCATTAAATAACATTAATGTATTAAAGGAGATATTGCAATTAGATTGGAAATTTTACCGAACGTTTTCATTCAAATTTTGAAACAGAAACTTTTTCAGAGAGTTTATTGCGGTGTTGTCAAAAAAATATTGAATACATATCCAAATTTTTGTTTACAACATTGGAAGTTATATTCGGTGAATTCATTGAATTTTGAGCCTAAATTAAAACGTGTATTTTATCTCATGAGTGGAAATACCTTTAATGTCCAAGGAAATTCAAGTTCATTCATCTCTCGGCAAAGGAAATACAAAGGACTACTCGTGAGGCCTTTCCGTAAGAATTTTCGCGATGATTTATTTCGATTTGTTGATCATGTTAATACAATGTCACCCATTTTCACGTTTCCAATGAAAGTTTTACAAGCAATAATATCAATGCAAATCATATCTATATCACTTATGCCATATTTAACTTCATTTTGGCCCAAAGATTCATTTTTATCTCATCTCGTTATAAATATCGGTGGTATTATTTCATCAATTGTGCCAGGTGGAGTCAGCGATTTTGCGTTTAATATTGTTGAACTTGTTATCGAAGTGTTAATATTAATTATACTTATTATTTTCATTGTTGAGTATTATCGTTTTAAGCATGGTCTTAAATCATCCAGCGCAACCACTTCGTTTACATCTTTTGTTATTAATGGCCTTTTAAAGTATTTTACCATTTTACTTGGAGTTTATTTTGGGAAATCCATAACATGTATTATCTTTCGATCAGAAATAGTACTTGCTAGTATTGTTTTAGTATTTTCTGTTCTATATTTTATAATTTTTTTCCTCATACAATTATACTTAATATCACCAAATTTATCATTTAGACCACAACCATTTCTTTCAACGTTTACATTTACTACATGTATTCATTACATTTTATCTTTTTTTGCAAGCGCCTTTCAAGTCATAGGTTCAACTATTCCAGGCGTCACAGGCAAAATCCTATGTTTGGTCAGTTCACTTTTCTTACTTCCTATCGGCCTTATCTTTTTTTTCCTTCCATATGTATCAGCTAATGCAATTATTCATCGTTCCTTTGTTACTATGTATTTTTCAGCTTTTCTTAATTCTTTAATTGTATCCATTCTCTATTTAGCGGGTATAGAAGGTCGAGAATTTATGGTTTTTGTATTTATTGGATGTGATATTTTAATATATATATTTGTACATTTTTATTGTAAACGAGTATTAAATGATATTCATAAAATAATGGAAGAAATTGAACATAATGAAAATTATTTTGAAACGTTATCATTTGTTAAAGCAGCATTAGTCTGTAAAACTTCATTTGAAGAAGGACATCCAATCGCACATCGATGGGTATTATTCCATAAAGCATTAGATTTATTTCCGAAGAGTAAAGAAATCCGAATTCTTTATGCGCGTTATGCAGTTATATATCCAGATGAAGTTGGGGAATTAGAAATTGCTTGTCAAGAATTAGCAAAACATAAAAAACATTCGATTGTTATCAAACATTGTCTATTCCAAATACATTCTATTCTTCAACAACGTGAAGTAGCATTATCAGTCTCAATTAAAAAATCATTATCAAAGTTATCTAAAAAAGTTGATAAATGTCGAGGTCAAAATCGTTATATATGGGAATGTATTATTCGAGGGAATTTAGAAGAATTAGAAACATTAGGTGCACGACTTAAATTATTACAAGAAAATATCGAACGAGATTATGAACAACTTCGTTTAATATATCCGAATAATTCATATATCGCACAAGGTTATTTTGCTTATTTAAAAGAATTCGTTCGAGATCAAACACGTGTAGCAGAAATGGGTTATGTATATCAACGACTTAGACAAGGCTCACGGATTATGATTGAAAAGAGATATGTATTTGCATCGAAATATTTCCCAAATATACCTAATGAAGAACAACATATTACATTAAAGAACTTATTACAAAAGAAAGAATCAAAACATAAATTACTTGAAGAGAAAACACATGAAAGTTCAGTTAAATCTTCAACAAGTTCATCAGCTTTAGGTTCATCTGATTCATCTAATTCGAATGAAATTACTTCAAGTTTTATGAATGAAAGTGAAGAATTTTTACAATATCGTTATATTGAATCGATGGTAAATAGTGTACAAATACCATCAATGAAATATGGTCCTTTAATTATAGCGTTATTTATTATCATTATATGTGGTTGTATTATAGGAATTTTTGTATTTATATTTTCAGAAATTGGTAATATAACTGAAGTTATTACTATAATTAATAAAATTTCAGAATTAACTTTTACCATATCAGAATTACCAATCTTTACTTATCATGCAATATATTTTAATACAAATAAAACAACAATGATATCACTTAAAGATAGATGGGATATAATTTATGGTACTAATAAACAAATTCCAGATTATTGGTCTACAGATACTAATGCAGCATTACAAAAAGTGAAAGAAATTTCTTCTTTGTTAAGTGATATTAATACAAGAATTCAAAGTTTTTCAACAAATGAACATTTCCAAGATGCAATTGATTTACTTTATTCGAATATATTAGAAATGAATATTTATACAAGTCATGAAGATTATACAATAGAAAATTATTCATTACAATATATGATTACATATTTAATGAATATAGCTATAACTGCAGTGAATACAGAGACACCTGAAACAATTTTAGATGATTTTGAGTTTTGGACAATGATAAAAAACATAAAAAATTTAATTGGTTATTGTGAATCATTTGAAATTAAATCAATTAATGGGATATTTGATGAATTAGAATCTGCAAAACAACAAATATATATATTTACTTTATGTTTAATCTTATTAATATATGTAGCATTTATAAGTTATATTATATATTTAATTATATCATTAAATTCTGAAAAGAATATGATATATGAATCATTTAAATCATTACCTAAATCTGTTATTTCTACAATAGTAAATAAATTAAATAAAAAGAAACAAAATAAGGAAGAAGATGATAATGATATTAATGGTTCTAATAGTAAAGTACAATCAGATTTAGAAGATAATGCTTATCGAATATTATCAACATCTGTTAATAATGAATCAGGTTTTACTGGTAAGTTTTGGAGAGTATTAATATTAATTATAATATTTTCATTATGTATAATATGTATAGTATTATTATTCTTATTACAAACTTCATCTGCAATTGAACGATTTAAACAAATAATTCCACTTTATGCAGAAATACCTCGAACAGGATTAACATTTAATCAAATGTTATTTAATGCATTACGTTTATCATCAGAATCTGAATTTAATGGGGATGAATCCGAATGGAAATTACCTAAAAATGCAAAAGAAAATTATCAATATATTACTGAAGATTTACGATTAATTTTAGATAATGCTGTAGAAATAGTAAATTATTTACGATTAGGTTCAACTGATTTTCAATCACAAGGATTACAAATTGGTGGTTATGATATGATTAGTATATTAACAGAAAATCCATGTGTACGAGATACGTATTTAATTACACAAGATTATCAAGTCTTTGAATGTACAAGTTATGAAAATGTTATCTCTTATATTTGGTTTCAATTTATAGAAGAATTTGCATTAAATGAATATAATATTAATTCATTATCATTTGCAGATGATAAACTTAACTTTATGATAGTATGGTTATTAGGATGTTCTAAAGATGAATATATTATACCAATATTTGAAGTATTACAAGTAGTTTCTGATTCTTATTCAGGTTCTTGGACTATAGTTAATATGGTAATTCCAATAATAGTATTAACATTAATAGTAATAATTTGTTGTTCAATATTAATACCTCGATTTATGTCTACTGCTAATGTCGCTTGTTGGATCTTACGATTATTATTATTTTGTGATCCTAATGTTGTATTGCAATCTAAACCTATAATGAGAATTATAATGAATAACTTTACAAAGAACAAAGATGTAAATAATTTACAAGAAACTTCAAACTTTTATGAAACAGTTGTCTCGAATTTACTTGATGGAGTAATCTTTTTAACAAATACTTTTGATATTATAAGTTGTAATCGATCAATAGAAAATGTTATAGGGAAAGAACCTCAATCATTAATTGGTAAAAATATTAATGAAATATTTACGGATCCTTATGGTAAAGATAGTTCATTATCTGCATTTTATTTAGCAATTTCTGGAATATCTAAAAGTCAAAGAACTCCTTCATTAGTAATACAAATTGAAGTAATGAATAAACAAAAAGAAGTTACATTAGAATTATCATTAACAGCAGTATCATCAAATGGTTACGTATTAAACAAAACTACAAACATTGATTCGATTGCTTTCTTTGCATTATTAATTAAAGATATGACAATGACAATTGCACAAAATAAATTATTATTAGAAGAAAGTATTAAAAGTGAAAAACTTTTGTCAATGATTTTACCACCTTTAATAGTCACCAAATTACAAAATGGAGAGAAAAATATTTCATTCTCTGTTAAATCTGCTTCGATAATGTTTGTAGATATAGTTAGTTTTACTCCTTGGTGTGGTTCACATCCAGCAGCTTATGTAATGAAAACTTTAAATCGATTGTTTTTAGAATTCGATCGAATCCTTAAGAAATATGAACGAATGATGAAGATCAAATGTATTGGCGATTGTTATATGTGTGCTGGAGGTATATTCGATGAAATTAATCAACCTGCAGAACATACAAAACAAACAATTTCATTCGGTATTGATATAATTAAAGCAATACAATTGTTGGATATCGAATTAAATGAATCATTAAGAATTAGAGTCGGTGTAAACACTGGTGGTCCAATTGTTGCTGGAGTTTTAGGTATCGAAAAGCCAACGTTCGATATTTTGGGTTCTGCAATTTGTTTGGCAGCAATGATGGAACATCACGGAGTACCAATGAATGTGCATATTCCTCAACATTGTTATGATTTGGTGTTCGGTACAATATTTAGAATTAAGGAAAGAGGAGACGTGGAAGTTAAAGGGAAAATGTATCATACGTATGTAGTGACTGGTTATGAATGATGTTATAATGTAAAAATATTTTTTGATTTTATTTGTGTATGAAATTGTTACTGTTTTCGTATTTTGTTTTATCTTGTGTAACATTTGGGTTTTGAGTGTTTTAATCGAAATTGAAAATAGTTTCTTGTCAATGAAAATGAGTGATTTAAATACGTTAGAAAGTTACCAAAAATTCATCTTCATAAATATAAAAAATTCATTTTCAATTGATATCAATTCCAACAATTATTATTAATATTATTATTTTGATATTGAATTCACTTTTCGTATGTATAAAATCATTGTGCATTTGTTGAAAGTAAGGACAAATAAAATAAAACTCTTGCTGAACAATTTCAATAATTAATTAGAAATTTGAACGTTTCAACTTACGGTATATGATCACATAACCATGTGCTTGTATAATTTTATTATTAAATTATCTTATAAGAGATATCGAACTCTCTGTCTCTAAAAAACACAAATCTTACATCAGTGTAGACTGTGTAAACATAATAAATGACACTTATATTTCTATATAACTGGAATTTCATTGTAAAATAAAACAGTATTACTTGTATAAGTAATATTATGGGTAATATTCCACGTAATATCAGCTTTTTACGATTTTGTACTACGGCCACAATTTTCCTTATTGAGTTTTATTCCGTTGTTATGATATATTAAATGAGCAAATATGTAAATAAATATCATCAGATATCGCATTATTAAAATTTAAGATATCTCAATCATTTTCAAAGTATGGTATCTCATTAGCATCCCAGCCGCTGTAATGCCCGAAATTCAATTATATAGGGCGCGTGGAAAGTTCGTATAAAAATAATACGTGATAAAGATATAAATAAAATTTATATTAATATAGTATTAGTACATGTAGTATTTTTTTTTCTCTATGAATTTTGTTTTATTATCTTAAACACATGAAAAGTTATTTTTAATTATGTACGTTAAAAATGGAGGTTTAACATTTTTTTATGGAGGAACAAAGAGTAATTATAAAGTTCTTCACAAAAGAAGGGAAGAACGCACAAGAGATCCAAGAGATATTAGAAAAACATTATGGGGAAGAAGCATACAAACTTCCCACAATATACAAATGGATCCAAAGATTTCGTACAGGGCATGAAAGTGTCGAAGATGAAGAAAGGTCAGGAAGACCAAACGATGATCAAATTGTAAATTCTATTCAAAAATTATTAGAAGAAGATCCTTTATGTTCTGCTCGTTCAATAGCACGACAACTAAATGTATCAGATTGGTTGGTTAGGGATCGATTGAGAAACAATTTGGGATATAGAAACCTAAGATCAAAACTGGTGCCGCATTTTTTAACATCAGAGCAAAAAAGTGCCAGAGTAAGATATGCAAAATCGATGCTAAAAGAACTTGAAAAGCATATTGAAACAAATTTTAAATATGTTCTTACAGGAGACGAGTCCTGGTTTAATTTTTATTATGACGCCAGAACTCAATGGGTTATTGAACCTGAAGAATTAATACAGAGAGAATCTCCAAGCCATTTTAAGAGAAAAATCATGATTGCTTTATTCCTCTCTGAAGAAGGAGTCAAATTAATCATATTTAAGGATGAAAAGGAATCTATTAATGCTGACTACTTCATTAACAATATACTGAGCAATTTAGAAATACATGTGAGCAAGAAAAGCCTCCCAATAATCTAAAATGAATTGTGCATTATGATAATGCACGACCTCATACTGCTAAAAAAGTGAGAGAGTTCTTATTAACTACAAACTTCTTAAAACTCGATCATCCAGCCTATTCGCCCGATCTTGCACCTTGCGACTTTGGGATCTTTGGTACAGTTAAAGGACGAATGGTAGGGATCGAGTGTTTAGACATTAACGATCTTGAAATTGAGATATTGACAATTTTGAATCAATTCACGCAAGACGAAATAAATTCAATATATCACTCTTGGATAAGAAGATTGAAACAATGTATCCATATAAATGGAGAGTATATTGAGTAAAGAATCCATATATTTAATTAATTATTAAAAACATTTAAAATTGGAGAATAATTATAAGAACTTTCCACGCACGATAGGGAATTCGATATAACGATACGAGGTTTTGTGTTCAAAATCACGGTTTCCGAAAAGTCATGTTGTGAGAAAAGTGGTACTTTTTCATACCAAAAGTCATCAATACTTTTATATAAACATATCAAATATAATGTGGTTCAAAATTGACGAACGTTAATGTTGTTAAGCCATTGCACAAAATGTTAATTTTATAAAAGCTCAGATGCTTTCACTTACGAAAACATTATATCTCTAAATTAATTTTATGTTTCATCATGATGCCCATGGGCTAGTTAAACATTAAAAATAAATTATACATAATTATAACACAATTTTTCTCTTGTTAAAAAATAATTTCTTGTATTTTAATACAAATTGTTGTTTAATACACCTAATTTAAAACATCAGATTTAAATACAACTAAATTAACCTTGAAGATTTTTGTCTTCATAATTAATTAATATCAATTTCTTTTTGTTCAAGAAGTAATTTAACAATTTCTGTATGATCATTTTCAGATGCTAACATAAGTGTCGTTTCAAATAATTTAAATAATTTCCAAATATTATTTTGAAATATTCCAAAATTACTAAAATAAACATCAAATAAAACAAATAAATATTTTTAGCATTAACATCAATTCCTTCTTGTTCAAGAAGTAATTTAACGATTTCTGTATGACCTTTCCAAGATGCCAAAATAAGTGCTGTTTGAAATAATTTAAATAATTTCCAAATATTATTTTAAAATATTCCAAAATTACTAAAATAAACATCAAATAAAACAAATAAATATTTTTAGAATTAATATCAATTCCTTTTTGTTCAAGAAGTAATTTAACTATTTTTGTATGACCATTTGAAGATGCATAAATAAGTGCTGTTTTAAATAATTTAAATAATTTCCAAATATTATTTTGTAATATCAAATTATTCATATAAATTTTATCTTTAGCATTAATATCAATTCCTTTTTGTTCAAGAAGTAATTTTACTATTTCTATTTTATCATTTGAAGATGCTAATATAAGTGCTGTTCTAAATAATTTATATAATTTCCAAATATTATTTTGAAATATAAAATTATTAAAATAAATTTTAAATAAAACATATAAATATCTTTAGCATTAACATCAATTCCTTTTTGTTCAAGTAGTAATTTAACTATTTCAATATGACCATTTTCAGATGCTCTAATAAGTGCTGTTTTAAATAATATAAATAATTTCCAAATTTTATTTTGAAACATTAAATTATTAAAACAAATATTAAAGAAATCAGATAAATATCTTTAGCATCAATATCAAATATTTTTTGCTTTAAAAGAAATTGGAAAAGTTCGACATTTTCTGATTTTGTCATGAGTAATATGTTTTGTGGAATTTTGTTATCTTTTATAAAATGTTTGGTTAGATACAAATTTTCAGTATCTACTGCAGCTTCAAAAAGATCAAGATTGATTTTCAATCCATTTTCTTTAAGTAAAAATCTTAATATTTCATAGTTATGATTTAAAATGCATATCTTTCCTAATTCTTCGATTTTGTTAATTTCACCTATTTTATTCTCATAAAGATAACGAAAGATATCATTTCGATGGAATTCAATTGCTGTTTCATATGCTTTGTAAAATGATGAATGATTTTGTTCACATAAATGTATGATCTCTGGGTTTCCACCTACAACTGCATATTTACCTGTGTTTTCTACTTTTGAACCATTCATAAGTAAATATTTAAAACATTTAACTGAAGAAAAAAATGCTGCATAATCAATTAATGTAACATTTTTATGATTAATAAATGAACATCTTTCATAAAGTGATGGCTCAATTGTTTGATTAAAATCAAAATTACTTTGTGATGATATTTCTTGAAGTTTCTCTATTTCATCATTTCGAATTATTTGTGCAATTTCATTTGGATTATGTCCTTCTTTAATCAATTGCTTATGAAGTGCAAAATCATTCTTCGAAAGTTTATCTATATCTGGATAATTCATTCTATTGATTTCATCAGATGTCATATATTGCCAAAAATTTCTACTCTTGTTTATTATGGCTTTTACTTCATTCATATATGCTAAAAGATAATTTGACTCAGAAGTATTCAAATCATAAAGTAATTTTTCAAACATATCAAATATTTTATATTTATATTGTTTGCTTTCTTCAAAAGTTTCTATAATTTTTAAAAAATCAAAATATAGTTTAACATCATTTGTTGATATTGCAAATGATTGATAAATCATTTTCAGTATAATTATGTTAAATGAATATGAATAGTTATTATTAAATAAATCAGTGATTACTTGTGCTGAATGTACAATATTTGCTTCATTTAAACGGAAAATTGTTTTTTCCATTAATTTAAGTTTTTTCCATTCATTATTATCTATTTCTGTTTCTTCTTCTTCTTGTTCTTCTGTTTCTGTTATTGATCCAAGTTTAATCATTTTTACAATCAAGAAAATGAATGCAGAAACAATTACAAATCCAATAATCAAATTTCTAATTAAATTAAACCAAAATTTTGGCTTTTTTGATTGTATCTTTAAATTATATATAAAACCATCAAATCATGCTCCTGGACCTAATGGTATTTCTTTATTATTCATAACATTATCTATCCACAACATAATGTCATTTGAATTATATTCTCCTTCATAATGATAATAAACACTTTTAGTAGGATATACAATCGTTAATTGATTTCCTTCATTAAAACGAACTCCAAATGTATGACACATTCGTGGAACTTCAGAACAATTTATCACACCTGTTTTAAGATATTTTGGAAATGTTTTTGCCATTTCGATTAAGTCTTTAGTGAAAAATATTCCATTTTCATAATATAGCATAAATGGTGTTGATTTATTTAGATGTTCTTTAAAGAAAAAAGTGGTTGCTTTATAAATAGGTGGAAATGAATGTAATTCAACAAAATCTTCGATTAACTTATCACTATTAGCTTCAAGATATAGTGTATCTGTAACATTAGTAATTGGTGATAAATATATTACAATAGGTTTTGTCTCATTATCAAATTCTTTATATTCAAGTTTATAGAATTTGGTTGGTGCGTTTTTATATTTTTTGAGAATATTTTCAAAAATTTGTTCATTTAAATCTGAATTAATATCTTGAAGGAAGAATAAAGATGAGTTCTCATCAGATTTTATGATTTCTTTGAATTGCATATGATCTGAGATTTTGGATATTGTCATCTCAGTTATTCTCTTTTCGATAAAAGAAATAAATTCATTTAACGAATACGTGTTATAATAAAATTCATTAGATTCTATACCTGATTTAACCAAAAAAAGCCGAGGTGTTCCTGAATGTGGAAACTTATTACAAATAGATAATTCACTATCACATGACATAGACGCTATGATAACTCTTTCATCATTTTTATAATGTTCTTCTAATTGTTTCCAAGTGGGTTCTAATTCTTTGCAATGAGAACACCATTGAGAATATAATTTTAAAAAAACAGGAATCCTTTGTGTCTCAGATATAAAATCACTAATATTCCTCGAAGATATTTCTATTATTGTTGAAAAAGAAGAATAAAGAAACAAAATGAACATATGGACAATACTCAAAAATTAAAACGATTAATTAAAATTCAAAAAAAGCATTCAAGCTTGAATGAACGTTAATGAAAAAAGAACGTTAAAAATTCCTGGATGAATTCTTCAAAGTTTTGCTAAAGCTTCAGCATTACTTAGATTCTGTTCATCCTGATAATATTGATAATTTGACAAACAAAATGATGATATCAAATTTTTTCGATGATAACCAAAATGATATAAATTTTTTCGCAAAAAAAAGTAAATTTATTTCATTAAAAATCCAGATTTTCTTCTTCTTCAAACCAATCATCCTTTCTATCTGGTATAAGATCTTCTGAGATCCCTATTTCAAGCGCTTTTTGCCGTAATATTTCATATCGTGCTGTGATATCTGATGCTATTTTGATAAGATCCTTGAGATCTTTTGGATCGTCAATTAAATCTTGTATATTTTTTTCATGCATTTCAAATTGGCGATAGAATGATTTAACTTCTTCAAGAACTTCGGCTTTATTTTGTGGAGGTTTTGGAAATGATTTCGCTTCTTCTTCATACTTTGTAATAAGTGTATCAAATAAGGCATATTTTTCCTCAGCATTATTAAGTATATCTTCAATAATTGATAACTGATGATTTTTAATTTCGAGTTGGTTTTCAAGATAGTCGAGTTCCCCTTCTGCTTTGTCCAATTCAACGTTTTTTTGGTTGATCATTTCATCTATTTCTTTTAAACTTGCAATCTGCTGGTCTTCTCGGGTTTGGAGCATCTGGTTCTTATTCAAAAAAACGATCATAACTGACAACGAATATTTCACTTTTAAATTCAAACAGTTTACAAAAAATTGCATATCAATAATTTATACTTTTCTCCTCCAATGAATCATAAAATAAAAAAAGGTCAACGAAAAATTTTGTGAAATAAACATAAAAATTTATTTTTTTTTCTAGAATTTAACATAATATTTAGGAATTAAAAAATTGTAAAATTTGAAAAATTTTTCTTCCTCCAATCCAATATTTGGGTGCATCAACAATTTTATTAGGATTTTCATTTAAAAATGCGGCCCACCAAGAATATGTACTATATGTCATAACGTTATGTACAATGTCTCATTAATTCGAAATTGAATTTTGGTTTTTACATTCTATATCTTTTTTTTTTTTTTTCCTTCCATATGTATCAGCTAATGCAATTATCCACGTTCCTTTGTTGCTATCTATTTTTCAGCTTTTCTTAATTCTTTAATTGTATCCATTCTCCATTTAGCGGTATAGAAGGTCGAGAAATAAATTCCAAATATTATTTTGAAATATTAATAAATTAATTTAATAAACACCAAATAAAACAAATAAATATTTTTAGCATTAACATCGATTTCTTTTCCTTCAAGAAGTAACTGACTATATCTGTGTGGCCTTTTTTAGATGCCATTATTTGTGCTGTGTAAAAAACACTTGAAGTAATTTCCAAATATTAAATTGAAACCCAAAATTCTTTAAATAAATATTAAATAAAACTAACAATCATTTTTAGCATTAACATCGATTCTTCATATTCAAGAAGTAATTTCACAATTTCTATATCATTATTTTTAGATGTTATAATAAGTGCTGTCCAAAATAATATATTCATTTGTTAACCATAGAGAGTATCAAAAAATTTCTAATAATAAACATATTCCTTTGAAAGTAAAATACATTTTTCCAATCAACGAAATCATTAAATTATTTCATAATGTAATTCTTTTGAAACATTTTTTTGTTTTCCAATTAAAATTTTACTAAAATATTTTCCAAAAGTAAAGCAAACATTATGACTAGTCAGTCAAAAAATATTTTTCTTTTGTTATATAATCAAATCACCTTTAGCCCTAAGTTTCTTTGCGTAATCCTTTAATTGCTTTGAGCATTTAAATTGCGGGAACAAATCTGTTTTCATCAATCGTAAGTTATCAATAAATGCGTCATTAAACACATCAGCAGTTGGGGTTTTCACTTTTCCAATTTCCTTCACAATATGATCTGCGATATTTACTCGCATTGTTGCATTTTGTTCAATATATGTTTTCTTAATTCTTGCAAACGCTTCATTTAATTCCTCTTGACTCGAAATTTTCCTGAACTTTTCGATCTCCCGATAAAAGAGGTACCCCTCGGGGCACCCCCGCTTGTTAACGAACTCAATGAACATTTTGCTCGCTTCTTTGTCCTTAAGGAGCTCTTCAAGTTTATCTAATCGTTCCATACCAAGCTTAACTTCAGGCGGTTTAACATATGCTAATTGTATTGGCATACCAAATGATAATAACATTGAAATTATACAAAGAACATTAGCAAATATCGGTGGTACAATTGTGGACTTGTTTTGTGAGCCTTCAACCCAACCTAAGACAATATAAAGACCAATAAGAACAAGCCAACATATTCCGATTGATGTAAGCTCAATGTTGTATTTAAGCTCATCATGGATCTTTCGGATGAAATAAACTGCAATCCAGAGTAAAACTTGAACAATTACCCAAAAGATTAAAATCGTAATCCAATAAATGTTTTGGCTAGTCTGAGAAGCGACGCCCCAATGATTAGCAGGAAGCTTTATGCAACGATAAAGGCCAGCAAGAAAAGCAATACCAATAATTATCCAAAGAAGTATTAAAAATGCAGTATCAGATATAATTTTGTTATGCGCTTTTAGCCATGCTATCAGCTTTGAAGCACAATTTTCTTGGCCTTTTTCTCCTTCAGTAACCTCAGATTTGTTGATCTGATATATTATGATGAAACGAAGTGATCGAACTGGATATGGGAAAAAATGGAGTGGCAACATAAACCACATGAACCAGTGATCAAAGAAATTGTAAAATTCACCGCCACCTGATAACACGATAGATTTTAATACTAGAGTAGAAGTCATTAAATATTGACCAATGGCAGAAGAAAAAATTAGCCACGGTGATCGAGACCTGATGTAAAATGAATTTCTGAGACGGAAGAATAGAACAACATTGAATATGAAAAATAATGTCCAAAATATCCAAAACGAAAAGAAAAATGCACCGCATGGATTTGTTTGTAAGTTAATACTTGAGAAGATTGGTGCCGCATATGAGAAATTCTGTGAGCTCATTGGAACAACTGTAGTTTCATCACTTTTTCTGTTTAACAGTTTACTTTCAACCAATGAACTTTTTAAATTATTTTTGAGCTCAAAAATGCTTGTCAATTTTATTAACGGTCGCTATCTTACGATAAAGTGTCTCAATTTTTGTGCAGCTCTAAGCACATGAAATTCATGAAAAAAAATAATTCGTAAACACTAATTTTAAGCCAATATAGGCAAAGCAATTATACTTTATTCATTTTGTTCTCCATTATAATGAATTTTATCAGAATGTTAAACATTTCATATCTGAAGAGGAATTCCAAAGTTTCATAAAGCAAAAGTTCTTTGTTTGTGATATAAAAAATTCCAAAATTTTTTTGCCGTATTTTTTAGTTATTTAATTTTCATATGATCATATGTAAGAACATATTTCAAAAACCATTATAAAACTCGACGTGTCTCTCTTTTTCATTATTACCTATTTCTTGGTTTCCTTCCATTTTCACCAATTCTTTCGAAGGTGCAAATTCGAGATCTTCTGCAACAGATTTATCTTCGATATTATTTATCTTTTTATTAATTGCAGATAAATTATCTGTTGACTCTTCATTAATTGTTAATTCTTTTACATATCTTTCGATTTCATCCATTTTTTCACATTTATAACTTTCAGCTTTAAATTTCGATGTTTCAATATTTTTCATTAATTTCTCCCAACTTGTAAATGGGTCAATATCTATTTGTAATGATACACACATATTACCTGCAACTGAAGGACAAAAATGAAATGCAGGATCTATTAACCACATTGGCAAAAACTCGTTAATTTTTTCGAGTCGCGTCATTTTTTGTATAACGTTGTCAATTCTCTTTAACGGTTCCAAATTCAAAAACTGTGTTTTTTTCTGTGGATTATTATCGGCTTTGTCAGTTTTGTTTACATTTTCTTTATTTCTTTGGTTCCATTTTGTAATAAAGTTATGTATAGCAAATGAATTACCTGGAGTTTTATCATCGGTTGCAATGTTTACTAAGTTATCGAATATATTACTATTTAAAGTTTCATTATTTAAAAGCTTAGTAGCTAATTCATAAATATAAGCACTATTTGTACTTTTGTTAATGTTTTGCATTTTTAATAAAATGTTTAAAATTGTTTTAACTTCAGTTGAATCGATCATTTTCGATAAACGTAAATATAAATCCGTTTCGGGCACTTTTTCATTTAATTGCTCACAAATTAATTTATCGTCAAATTTTTCACTTAATTTGAAAATAATTTTACGTGAATTAATTAAATCATTAAATATATATTTCATTGTTAACAACAATAAACAAGTCACAGGTAATGATTTTTCATTATTCATTAAGAAGTTTAAGTTATTAGTAATAATTGATTGACATATTATATCATAAATAATTTTCGGGTTTTTAATTTGAGTATTATTATGTTCAAGAATTTGATAAAAACCAGTGATTGAAGAGTTTTGTAATGTATTACTTATATAATTATTTTGTAACAAATTATTTAATAAGATTAATGAGTTAATTACTATTTCTTGATTAACATAAGAAATGAATTGTAATGTTAACTTCACTATTTCGATTGAAGGTTTTTCAAGTTTTTTAACTAATTCACTTAACGCTGATATACATAT
Source organism: Histomonas meleagridis (assembly GCF_020186115.1). Lineage (NCBI taxonomy): Eukaryota > Parabasalia > Tritrichomonadida > Dientamoebidae > Histomonas > Histomonas meleagridis. The sequence continues at coordinate 39,028 of NW_027150888.1, forward strand.
TGAAATATATTCATATGATATATCAATGATATCCTTAATTTCAACTGTTTGTCGTAATTCATATATAGCTTGAGACACGTCTATAATCGAATTCATTATAGCTATTTCAACATCATTATTATAAGGGATTAATATATGTGAATAAATTTTCATTGCAATTTTTGCTATGTTTAAGTCACCACACATTGTACCCCATGATAATATTTCAAACCCAAATTCTTCTTTTTGTTTTTCATCAAATGTATTAATAAATCCAATGATCGAATCAATATCGACGCCAATATCTTTCTTATAATTTGGTATGAATTTAGTTAATATATTTAATGCTTTAGGAAATGTATTCATCATTGTAATAGAAAATGATAATAATATTTGCGCTTGTGATTGAATTTGTTCTTTACAAAGTTGATCATAAATAATTGGTAAAATAAAATTAATAATTGACGTATAAGTCTTTGAAAATAAAAGTCCATTCTCTAATTCATAATCTCTGTTTTCACTTTCACTTGAGCCTTTACGTTTTGATTTCTTGATTGTTATTTCTTCTTGACTTTGATTCTTAGTTTTATAAAGAAATGATCCTCGACTATTACGATCACGTGAAACATGTTTTGTGTTTTTCATGATGATATTTGTATTAATCGATGTATCTCTTTCTTTAGCTACTAAATTATGATAATTTAACCATGAACTAAACTTTAAAAAGTTAAATAATATTTGTACAGTTTCTTTACGTTTTGCTGAGAATAAATAACTTAAAAATGTTTTGCCGACACGATGTGAACGTGATAAATTATATACACAATTTAATAAATAAATTTTAAATGATGAAATTTGATCAGTTTTAACTTGATATTCAATAACTTGATCAATTAAACTTCGAAATTCTGTTGGTGGTGATAAAGAAGTTTTAACTTTAGTTTGTATTTTATTATTATTATTATTTTTATTATCATCATTTTCACTTTGACTTAATCGCATTTTTTGTTGGATTTTTGCATTAGTTATAATGATCATTATAATATTTGATAAAATTGATATGTTTGATTCGATAAATGAATATAAACTAAATGATGAAAAATATTTCGAAGTTTTTTGTAATACATTTTTCGAATTTAAATCAAAACTAATGGATCGAATCCAAGGTATAACATATAAAAGTAATTTACGTAATAATTGTAAATCTTTAATTTTAATAATAATTTGAAACATTTGATATACAAATTGTTCACCACAAAATGAATGTGTAAGACTTAATAATGTACTTAATTCTAAAATTACATCAGAAAATAATTCGGAAAATTCACTATATTGAATGATACCTATTTTATCAAATTCTTCAATTAATAAATTAGTTAAAGTTTTATCATTATTAATTAAAGAAGAAGAAAATATTATATTTGTTAAAAATGAATAAGTTTGTGATAAATTATGAGCTAATGCTAAATAATAAAATGATAAAGCTAATAATGAACCAGTTTTCATAAAATAAATTTGAGTAAATTCTTCTTCTTCTTTCTTTTGTTGATTAACATTTCTTTGTTTTAATTTCTTAAAGAAATCTTTTTTAGATTCGATTTGTATAAATTGATTTGCAATTGAATCGAAATAATTTGATTTAAATTCTGCAGAATGATTTATATATTTATCTAAAAGTTTTGGTGATTTATTTAATACTATATCTAATATATTCCAAGATACAAATTCGGATTCTTTAAGTTTAGTTGATAATTCTTCTCCTTGTGATTTAGTAATTGATAATAAATAATGTAATGTTTTATTAGCTATAGGAATTAATGAACAATCTTCTAATATAAATGTTAACCATTTATCTTTTTGGAAGTTTTCGATTTGATCTAATAAAAATATTGGAGTTCTTAAATATGGTCCATTAGGATAAGCATTATTTTTATTATATATTAATTGGAAAAATGTTTTTGATGTAATTATTAAATTGTTATTAATTTCTTTCTTGAATAATTCCGATGTTTCATCTTCTTTATTAAATTGGAATGAAATAAAATCAAAGAATTTCCAAAATGATTTAAAGATTGGATCATTATAATCTAAATTAATAAATTCTTCTTGATAAAGTTCATTTCGAATTCCAATTAATAATGTTAAATAATATGTTGGTTTTAGTATAGTATAATCAAATAATTGTAATAAAGCTTTTAATTCTAATGATGAAATCATTGCTTCACAAGTATTAATTAAATTAATTTCATCATTATTTAATAATTCACAAATATTATTATGATAATTCATAAATTTTGTTTGATCAATTGTTTCAATATGAGCATTTGACCAAAATATTAATAAATTACCATAAAATAATGGATCAATGAATTTCATTTTTGTTAAATCATTATTTAATATTTCTTCTAACATATTAAATAATTCATTTTTACCTAATTCTTCATTATTTTCATATTTAATATATTCATTTGCAAATACAGCTAAATAATATTGATAAAATGAATTACATTGTGATGATGCTACATCTTTAAAACTTATGTTAATACAAGTTTGAATAATTTCTTCTGATTGAATATAACCTCTTAATATATTTTCTTTAGCAATTTTTGATATCTTTTCATCATTTTGTTCAATGAAATCATTTAAATTTATTTTATTTTGTGGTATAACTTGTTTAATTTGTTCAATTATATTTAATGCTAATATTCGTACTTGATAATAAGAACAACATAAAGAAATCATTAAAATCACTTCAATTAATTTATATTGTTCATCATCAATAATACGATTTAATGAAGCAGATATTTCTATTTGTTGTTGAATAACACTTAAATATCTAAATAAATTTGCTACTACTAAACTCATATGATTGACTAAATTTAATACGATTTGTTTTGTTATTAATTTTCCATTATTTTCATTTTGATAATGTATTGATTCTAATATTCGTGATGCTAATAATGATAAATATATATCAGTAGAACAAATAATTTCACATACAGGTATAATAATTTCTTCATCAATTGTAACTAATGGTACTATTTCTAACGCTTGTAATGAATTCTTAGGAATAATTTGTGCTTGATTAACAAATTCAATATTAGCTTCATATCGATTAATAGTTAAAGGTAAATCTGCTCGTTTAGCCCATTTTTGGAATTGTGTCGAAACAATTTTAGCAGATAATAAAGGAGCTTTAACAATTTGAATCATTGATAGGTTTTCATCTAAAACTTTATAAATATCATCATGATTCATCTTTAATGATTGTAATATTGTATAAGTTTTACATAACTTCATATTGTTTTCTGTGTTTTGTTGTTTGCTTTCATCATTAATTAATGGCACTATTGTCGAATGTGCTAAATCTGCTAATTGATCTTGAAATCCTAAGTTTTGAGGATAACCACTTCGAGGTGATAACATTCTTTTGATTGTAATTAATACTGATCGCATATTATTCTTTTTAAATGATTCTAACATTAACTTAGGGAATATATCTCGAGCAAAACCTGAACTTGGATCAGATGAATATTGCAAGAAGAAATCAGATAATTCTGTTTGATAATCTACAAAACATGCTGAGTTATTCGATGAGAAGATACTTGATACCATAAATTGTCGTGTATCAGAACCAAAGAATTCTTTTTTAGTTCTCCAATTAAAGTTTTCACCTGTTAATTTTAATAATGAATTTTGTTTATAATTCTTTCCACGTAATAATATAATAATCGATTGTAAGAAACAACCAGCAAATTCTGGTTTGCCTACAAGTGGCTTCAAATATTTATTAATATATTTCATGATTGGCATTGTTATGTTTTTATTATCATCTGCAAAGACATAAATTAATGTATGTAATGCATGCGCAGGTCCTTTATAATAACTATTCTTAATTAATGATAACGTGAAATCATAAATTTCAGATATAATTTTGGATGTAGAAAAAGTACGATCATTAATAAATAATAAGCCAACTACATTATACATACATGCTAAGACGGCATAATGAAGCGATGAATCATAATCTTTAACTTTGTTACCAACACATCGAATCTTTTCGAGAAGTTTATGCGCATTTGATAATAAATCATTTGAAATAGTGGAACCAAAATTAACTTGTGAAAAGAAATATAGATAAACTTCAAGCATAGGTGATGATAAGGCTTCAGATGCTTTGATTTTATGTGTTTTGTCTTCAACACCAAATATTTGGTCAAACGTATTGATGGTAAATTTGGTGTCAAGATTAAGTGTGAACTTACATATCGTTGGGGCAATGAACTTGGCTGGCTTATGATAGGCTGTGCTATAAAATTCATTGGTATCTTTGGGAAATAGGTTAAAGATGCGGAAGAAAAGTTTGATAAATGAACTATTGAAAAGTTTATCTTCTAATTTGACTTGTGATATGATCAGATCAAAAAAGTAACAAAGAACCATAAGATTTAAAGATAAACCACAAAGTCGATTTTTTGGTTGATCCCAATCAATGTCGTTTAATAAATCTGTATAAAAGGTTTTGCCTCCAGTGCCCTTTTTTGGCGCTGTGTTTTGATTGATTTCTGGTAAATTGGAAGAGAATTGGTCAAAACAATCAAATGGGTTGACATCTGCAAGTGCAAGACATGGAAGAATAATAGAAATGAGAGACCGATCTGTTATCCAAAAATCTTCTAAAGCATCTTGAATTTGTTGGAAATTAGATTGTTGTTTTTTTGTTGGAAAAATTGGATCTGGGATTTTTTCAAGCATTTGTCTAAATACAGAGCTAGCTGTGTGATTAAATGATGACTTCGATAATATACGAGAAACATGAATGTCAATTATGTTTTCACTCATTCCAATTCGTTTGTCAATTTTTCATTGATTCAAAATTGAGGTTACAACGGCATTTGATTTGTTATAGAGTTGGACGGTTTTCGTTCAATTTTAAGCATGAAAAATCACCATCTTTACAAGGACGTATCAAAGTCAAGTGACTTAACGTCTTTTTTGGACTTGGCAAATGTTATAATGGTCGTTGAAAGCATTCTAACATATGAATGATAGAATCTTTTGCGAAATAGATCAATGTATTAAATCGTAAGGATTTGATTCTAATTAGCTTTGATTTTCAATAAAATTTCTTTTTCCTATTTCGAGATCAAATCAAAATCAAAAGATGTAAATGAAAATTTGATTAATTTCTAAAAATTATAATTATTTCATGAAATTTTAATTTAGTTTTATGATATGAGTAACAATATAATGCATTTCATTATCTATTTAAATATGGTGTGATTTCATGAGGTTATTTTTGGAGAAAACTGGGATTTTTCCAAAAATTTTAATGAACGATTAAATATTTCAGAAAAACTTCATGAAATCATTCGACACAAAAAGTGACAATTGTTATACAAAACGTCAACGATACGGTTTTTTGAATAAATTTCAACAAGAAAATAAAAATTCTACCAGAAAGGTTTGAACGTTAATTACTGTAAAAAAACTTTGTGATAACTGTACAGTTAAACCATGTTTTTGAATATTTTATACCAAAAGTGATATGAAAAAGCAGTTAATTTACCGTAAAAACAGTCCGGGAGTTATTGTACGTTAAAAAAATGAGCTCGTTGGCTGAGCTCTTCCCAAGCGAAAGCGATTCTGAAGAACCAGAATATCCATTGGTAGAATGGAGAAATATTTCTGTTAGGCTTCTAAATACTCACCATTCTTTGTGGGGCGATAAACTTGCAGAAGCAGGCAAAATAACTGCATCAATCATAACAGATAAATTATATGGAATAAATGTTGAAGGGAAAACAGTGTTGGAACTTGGAGCTGGAGCTGGGCTTCCTTCAATGTGTTGTTGTATTCAAAAATCAAAAAATGTTGTAACAACTGATTATCCTGATAAAAACCTTATTGACAATATTAGATTCAATTTAAATAATTTCGAAAACGCCAAGGTTACAGGATTTAAATGGGGCGATGATCCAACTCCTCTTTTAGCTTTGAATAATAATGAAAAATTTGACATTCTCATTTTATCAGATGTAATTTTTAATACCACAGAACACCGTAAGCTTCTTAAATCAGTTAATGATTTGATGAAACCTGATGGTTATGCATTGATTATTTACACTCATCATCGGCCATATAAAATGAAAGAAGAATTTAATTTTTTTATTATCGCAAAAGAAGAGTTCCCTTTTGATTGGAAAGAAATTGCAAAAATTAAACATCCACCAATGTTCTCAATTGTTGAGGATATGGAAATATGCACCACATCACATGTTGTGATTCTTAAATTTAAAACAGCCAATTGAATAGATAAATAAATATATCACTTTTTTAATCAAATACCATTATATTATCTTTATTTACTTTTTGTTTTTGTTTTGATTAAGTTGCAAAAAAATGATTGTGAATCTAATTTATCATTCTTTGATTAAAATCTTTTTATGGAATATGAATTAATATTAAATCTATAATTAAATACACTTAGAAGTAATGCAGAAAATATGATTAAGCATAAATTACATTTTAATATCTGAAACTTTCATCACAGATTGGTATACTCATTCAGTAACATTGGATCCAGTGCTTTGTTTTATGTTCCGTCGAATCATCATTTTAGCTTTGTGTTTAAGTAGTTACTTTTATATTTCATCAATTATTATTATAATTGAAGAAGCAGAAACACCAATTGACGATTCTACTGATCAGTACGAAAAAAAATTTTAAAACATAACAAAATTTGTATAGTTTATTATTAATAAAATCGCATATTAACTCCTATGTCAATCTTATTGACATTGAAGCAATAGTATTTGATAGTCCTTCAGCAATTAAAGTTTTCTCATCGCCGATTTCCTTCTCTATATTTTCATTCGGTTCTACGAATCCAGGGATTTGTTCGAAAGCTTTTCTAACTTCTTTTCTCATTTCCTCTTTTTCCAAATTATATTGTTCGGGATCATACGGAATATTCTTTTTAATTAATACCAAGAAATCGCTTAAAGTGTTTTTAATTTCTATTTGATTTTGACTCGAAAGTAAAGCTTGTATAAACAAAGTTGCTTCCATAGGTTGCAAAGAAGTAAACAATTGACATATTATATCATAAGCGATTTCAGGTTTATTTCTAAAGTAATTAAAAGAGAAAATTGTTATTATGAAACATGAAATTTGTTGTAACGCAAATTTAAATCGTAAATCAACCAAAACATTAAAAATAAAAATTAACAAAGAATTTGCATAACATTCGAAAAATGAATCAAATTCATCTTTCATTTCATTATGAAAATATTTTAATAAATCTGTTAAAGAAGTTATACAAAGGTCAGTTAGATTTCGTTGAGGAGATAAAATTCCCCATTTAATAGTCTCGATTAATACGTCCATATTATTACGATCCAAAGTTATTAAATTCTTTGGATATAAATGAATTACGCAATGTATTAAAGAATAAAAAGTGTTCCGTAATTCAATATTATCATTTTGATTATTCGATATCATTGGTAATGTTACATTAAATAATTGTAAAAATATCTCTAAAATTTTATCCGAAAAAAACATCGAACAACGATTTAATAATGCAATAAAAAACTTTAATGACATTTGAACACGTGTTAATTCATTATTACTAATATAATCATTAAAGATTAAATCCATATAATTCGGTATAATAAAGTCAATGATTATTTCTTGCTTGAAACAACAATAGACAAATCGAAATATTAAATATATTATTGTGCTTTTAGCTGCTTTTAATGATAGAAATTGTTCTTTATTATCAATTACATTTGGTAATGTTTGAGATATTATTAAAAATGTTTTAATTAAATCAGGTGTAAATTGTCGAAAATATGTTAAATACGTCGTAGGAAGTGATAATACTATTATCGAATGACATTTTAATATCATTATTAATGCTAATATCGAATTCTTATTGTTAGGATCAAATGGTAATATTGAACTTAATATTGGATGAAAATATGAGAGAATTTGATTCAAATAATTCGTGCGTGAAATTTCATCTGAAAAGGTTCGAACTAATAACGAATAACATTTAATGATTTCCGTTATTTCATTCTCTGTTAAGTTATTGATAAAATTGGGTAAATATTCAATCATTATCTCTAATAACGTCTTCTGTTCACCTTCTTGTAAAGCAGTGAATTTGGATTTACATCGTTGAGTTATCGTCTTGAGACCGTTTATCGAAACGTATTTTAATTCAATTGAACCTTCTAAAATGAATTTAAGTAATGTTCCAATTATTACTTTAAGCAAATTAAAGAATCGATTTAAAAACATATGTTGCATTGAACATACATATACTACACCACATGCAATTTGTGAACAAACATTTTTATCTGTTATTTGATCACAAATTGAAAATAATTGTCGAATTATTTTTGGATACGCATCATTCTGTATTTCAGTGGGTACTGTTGAAGATATAATTCCAATGCTCCAACAAACACTATTAATTTGTTCACAACTTAAGTTTTGCAAATTATCAAATTGCTCGAAAATTGATTGAATCGTATCAATAGTATCAACACTACATAAAAATATTAAGCAATCTCGAGCAGCTGATAAAAGACTGTCATTTTGGATTGTCGTTTGATATTCTTTAGTTTCTTGATTAAACTCATCAAATGTCGAAATGATTTGATAAGGCTTTGGCATCTTTAAAATAAGGATTCTACGTAATGTTGGATATGTTGGTTCAAGTAAACCTTGTTGGCTTTCGACAATAAGACTGTTATGAAACACATTCAGCCAAATTGAACAGCATTGTTCAAATAACAACGGTTCATTCAAAATTGTCATAATATTTATACAAATTTTCAATGCGACTGTTAATTGCTGGAAGACGTTTTGGTTATAAAATAAAGTCGAATATGAATAAACACACGTTTCAATTGCTGATAAAAATGAAATAAGGTTTTTTGTCGGCAACGATAAGATTTCCTCATCTGATAAATGAGAAAACCCATTGATAATCATTGAAAACAATCGTAAAATATAATGTTCAAAATCTGAAATTCGATGAAAAGTGGAAGCAAATTCTGTAAATACTTCTAAAGTTGGAATAATAAGTTCGTTACTGTTGTTGATACATGAACATATGTTATCAAGTAAATTTGATTCAATGATATCTTTAGGATTAACCCACTTAACAAAAACAGAAATGACATTTAGCGTTGCTTTAATGAGCTCCAAATCATTTGGAGCTTGAAAAATATGATTAAAAAATGATAAAAGTCGATTGAGCTCTTTTTCCATAGAAAGCATTATCTCTGAGGCTTTGGTCGATAACATATTATTTGCTTCAATTATAACATCTCGTGTGAAATAATCTAGAAATTGAATACAACATAATGCAGAAATACTGGAAAAACCAGAGGCATTATAAAATTCGTCGAAAAAATTCGCCCATGCATTAGGATAATCATATTTTAAAATTTCTGTGAGTGATTTGGAAACTTGTATTATAAATCGTTGATCATAATTTTGTGGAAGGTGTTGTGTCAAATAATAAAATAAAAAAGATCGTATACCTAGCCGGTAATCTTCGGGAATATTGAGCCAATTTTCAGATATGTATTTAGGTATCATATCGAGAAAAAGAAATTTGGATTCAGGTGAAGCTGGAGATGAAAGGATACCACGTATATATAAGAAAAGATCTGATCTTTGTGAAAATTGAATTAATATATCATGCGCTTTTTGTGGAGTAATTTGAAAATTCGAAAGTTGTGAAAGAAATATATGTGACACACAATCAAAAGCTTGGATGTCAACAGGTGTGCCATCGCTGCAAAGTTGCTCCATTAAGCGTGTAAAGTATTTAAAAAGAGGGATTCCCACAAAGTTAAATGGTCAACAACCACCGATTGAAATTTAGGTATCAAAGACCTTATAGAATATTTTCTGAACATTTTGCTCATAAAATTATTCACGATAAACAACGATAGAAAAGTGAGCCTTAATTGCATCTTTTTTGGAGATTTTCTTATTTGAATCTTTGTTCATTGTTTTAATTTCGAATTCATCTTTTAAAATTTACGAAAAAAGATACCAAATAGAGAGAGAGACAAGTTTATTAATAGCAATCTATAATGTAGAATGTGATTCAGAAACAGTTTCGATTTCGGTAGCAGATTTTGTTGGAGTACTTTCTTCTGTCACAGCTTTTCCAACATTTTGAATCTCTTCTTCTGTTTCAGAAAACTCTTCTGGAGGTGTTCCAAAACCAGGAATTGGGTGTGAAGACAATCCTAAGATGTAAGAGATAGAAGTAGAAAAAATAAACCTTCCTAAATACATACCACGCTTAACCCAGAATGGGAATTTTTTTATTTGTTCTTTTTCGAGAAGAACAGAACATAACTCATATGAAAAATCGTTGCAGTTGTGATAAAGAATGTTATAATGGTCACTGAGCCAGCGAGAGGAAGATGTAAAAATGTTGATTATTTCTTCACATTCTTCGGCTGTATATTTTGATTCGCCCATTTCAACCTTCGTATAAAATTCCCCTGTCATTGAGGATGGTAAAGACCCTACAATTTCAGGTATATCAATTCCTGTATATGAATATGCTTTGAACCCAAAATAATATTCATACAAATTATCTATAACAACAGCTGTATGATATACACCTAGCTTAGCAAATCTAAAGAGCTTGTTTAGCTTAGTCAAATCATAAACGTTTACAACAATGAAAGCTTTTGCTTTCATTTTTTACAACTAAAATTCAGATGTTTATGAAATATTTGTTAACGAACGATGTATTTAATTCTGAAAAATTGCTGATTTCTCTGTTTTTGCTTTTTAAGCTTCCACATCCAATTTAATCATGTTTTACATATGCGAAAAGTCATTTACCCTAATAAGAGAAATATTTTATCATTTTTATTATTTTGTTCTGCTAAATTTATGTTTATGTGATCAGTTCTTTGATTTTTTTTCCTATCTTGATTTTCATTAAACATGGTTTTTACAATGAAATTTTTACATACTATTCTCTTTTCGTTTATGTATATTCTCTTAAATAGATTCAATTATCACAAACATATATTTATGTTATTGAATGAATTAAAATGATTTCGGACTTAGATAAGATTTAGCATTCAAATTAAAACATATTTAAAGATTGAGTCCAACCAAACATTATGCAAAAACAAATTTTTAAAATGTATATTAAAAAAAGAAAATGATCGCTTTTTATTCTATAAAAAATTTGAAAGAAATTAATTCTTATAAAATTTTATCCATTGATAATTAATAATGAATAATTTAATTTCGTTTTCTACACTTTCATTTGAAATTCTTCTTTTTGTTTATAGCACTTTCACTAGATTGATGTTTTACTGTATTCGTGTGGCGAATAACAAATATAACAATTCCTCAATTAACAAAAATGAATTTTGAAATTAATTGCAAGAAATACTGGTAGAAAAGTTATTTTTTAGCTGAAATGTTGTATAGAAAGCAGAACAAATGTGGTAATATGTTGAATAAAATGGCAAAGAGTAATTATCATAAATAAATAAGGAATCTTGGTTATTATATGAAAATGTAACATGCGAAATGAATTACTTTATAAATATGTATTATTAAAAAATAGAGTTAAAATAAAACGAAAATGTTTTTGCTTTTATCTCTAAATAAAGTAATGAATGATTTTATACAAAAGAGATAACATTTAGGGAATGAAAATATATATAAAATCTATTTTTTTTAGTAGGGATATAATTAATGATTGGAAATAAAACAATTTATATAAATCTCTTTTTTATTATATAAATAAACAAATACAACATCATGAAAATCATGTCGACGACAGCGATCCAAAACAATGCCTTTTGCACAATTTTTCTAATTTTCACTTCGTCAGGTTCATACAGCTGACTTGCAAGTCGATAATATCTTGTAGCCAACTTGTAATTCTTTCTTACTCCGATACCCTTTTGTAACATTTGTGCATATTTAAATTGCGCTTTAGTCATTTCGAAATTATCTGCAGACATTTTATAATATCTCGCAGCAATTTTTAAATCTTTTTTAGTTCCTTCTCCTTTTTCAACCATTTTTGCATAACTATACTGTGCAAATTTATTTTTATTATCCGCAGCTTTCTTTAAATAAAAGGCTGCACTTTGTAAATCTTGTTTAACACCGCGCCCATGTTTCAATAGTTTACCGTACAAAAGCATCGCGTTAACGTTCGTTTTAGATGCCATTTTATAATATTTTGCTGCTTCCTCGAAATTTCGAGGGATTCCATCACCATTCTCAAGCATGTTCCCATAAAATAATTGCGATTGAACAACGCCTTGGTCAGCTGACATTTTATAATATTTCGCAGCTTCAACAAAATTATTTTCAGATTCAATTACTCCATTATCAAGCATAATTGCATAATGTAATTGCGCTTGTGGATGGTTTTGATCGGCGGCCATTTTATAGTATTTAGCAGCTTCTTTAAACTGTTTATTTTGTTCAAGATATAATGCATATTGATTTTGTGATAAAATATCACCTTTTTCAGCAGCCTTCTTGAAGTATTTCATTGATTCTTTTATGTCTTTAGGGAAAATTTGTCCTTTTAAAAGCATTATTGCATATTTTTGTTGACCATCAGTACAATTTTGTTCAGCTGACATTCTAATCAAACGAGCAGATTCTTGTTTCATTTGAAGAATCGATTCATCATAAGCATGTCTTAAAAAGTTCAATTGAATATGTTCGTTATCGAATATCACAAGATTAAAATAATGGACTGCAAGTGGGACATTTCTAGGGATTGATTGTCCTAAGAACAGCATTACGCCATATTTATATTGAGCAACAATTGAATGTTCGTCAGCAGCCTTTTTAAAATATTTAGCTGCTTCTTTTTTATTTCTATTTATACCTCTTCCACTATATAACATAAAAGCGTAATTCACAATTGAATTAATTTCATTATTGTCAGCAGCTAATTTATAATATTTTGCTGCTTCTCTCAAATTTTGGGACACCCCAAAACCGTCATCCAATAAAATTGCATAAGACAATTGAGCGAATTTATGGCCATTATCAGCAGCCACTTTATAATATTTAATTGCTTCCAAAATATTTGAGTCAACACCTTCACCATAATGTAACATTAAAGCATAAAAATATTGAGCCTCAATTAATCCATTATCGGCAGCATTTTTAATAAAGTTTTTTGCCTTTAAAATTTTCTTTAATGAAATTCCTTTAAAGTGAATATAAAGTAAAGGCCAATGATTAAATTTCATATCATTACTTTTATATATATTTGTGAATTGAAATATATTATTATTATTAATATAATCGAAATGTCCTAAGATTAAACCATATTGGAAAATTGCTTTAATGTTTCCAAGTTTTGTTGATTTCTTTATATATATTATACCTTGTTTCGGGTTATTTAATTCATAATAAAGCATCTTACCATAGATATATAATGCTTCTTTATCATTTTGTTCAATAGCTAAGTTCAAATATCTTAATCCAAGTTGTATATTCTTTTCAATGTTTTTCCCTTTAAATAACATTTTCGCATATAATGTTTGAGCTTTAGCATCACCTGCGTCAGCTGCCATTTTCATATATTTCGAAGATTCCGAATTATTTAATAACATTGCAAGCTTTAATTGCGATTGAAAGTGTCCTTGATCAGCAGCTAATCGATAATATTTTATTGCTTCGATTATGTTTTTTTGTACTCCTTTCCCTTCTAATAAAATCGTCGCATAAATGAATTTCGCATTATTATTGTTTTGTTGTGCTGCAGCTTTATAATATTTTGCGGATTCTTTTAAGTTTTGTTGTATGTTTTCACCTAGTTCTAATATTTGTGACGCATATTCCATTTGTGATGTTAAATCGCCACTATTCGCTGCTAATTTCATATAATATAAACTTAGTTTTGGATTCTCATTAACTCCAGTTCCATTCTTTAATAAAAATGAATACGTTCGTTGCGCTTTTAAAAATCCGCTGTCTGCTGCCATTTTAATATAATACGCACCTTGAGATTGATTCTTTTCACAATCTTGGCCATTTAATAACATCATTCCATATTTGTATTGACTTTCAACATTACCTGATTTTGCTATGACCTTTAAATCAAATGTACTATTACTTTTTGTGGTCGTTTGGAATGAATTCGATTTTTTGATTTTCTTTTGTTTGACTTTAACTGTTTTAACTTTTTTGTAGATAATATCTTCTTCCATTTGTTGAAGAAGGCGTTCTGATTCTCGTTGAATTGGTTTGGTTGTAATTTTTGCAACTATTTTTGGTTCAGGTGATGAATCATAGATCATTGTAAATTCTTTGTTTTTTGGTAATGTTTCATATTGTGTTTGATAATTAAAATTATTTAAAAATATATGAAAATCATGAGTTGGAAGATTAATAGATGGATATGGTAAAAAATAAAGTTGTTTAGAAGATTTAATGACAGAAAAACCTTTAGGAATGATTTTATCTTGATATAAACGGACTTCTTTGATGTCGGAGCCGTTAATTATAAATGAATTGTTTATGTAAAAGTCCGATAGAATTTTGGAAAATGTAATTCGTTTATCTGGATTATGAGCCCAACAATTACGAATAAGTGTTGCATAAAAATCATCGATTGTTGATGGAATTTCGGGACGTTGACCAAGTGCTGTTTTAGAAAGAAATTTAATGCTATCTTCTTGAAGTAGTGAATCTGTTAATATACAATAAACTAGCATACCAAAAGAATAAACATCACATCCTTCATTAAGAGAAGAACTAAGCATATATTCTGGCGCAATATATTGTGATTTTTTGTTGATTAATAATAATGATTGATCATTTTGATGAAATTGATAAAGACCAAAATCAACAACTTTCGGCTCCATATTAGAATCAAGAAGGATATTTGAAGGATATAAATGTCCATGAATTATGTTATTTGAATGAAGAAAATACATAGCTGCAGCTGTTCCAAAAATAATTTTTGATTTTTGGGTAGGAGTGAGTTTGCTAGAAAGATGCTTTGCTAATGAACCTTTTTCATAAAATTCTGATAATAAAAGAAAATGTGGTAAACTATTAATTTCTACAACTCTAATTCCACAATAGCTTAATAGTGATGGAAATGTTACTAATAGTTTTGATTTGAAAGGTTGGAGTTGTTGTGAGTGAAAATTTGGTATACATTTAATGACAATTTTCTGTTGATTTTCCTCATCCAACGCGCTATATGCCGTTCCATTTGTTCCAAAACCCAAACTCTCTATATGTTGAAAATCTTTTAAGCCAAAAGTTGACTCAAGAGAGATGGAACGAAACATTTTAAACGTCCTCCAAATTCACTGTAAACTATTCAATCACAAAATAAAGTTTTCAATCTATTTATATTTATTGTGTTTTGCATTTATCGTCCTTAGTTTCTTTCTTTTTACTTTTTTTACTTTTTTTAATTTTTTTCTTATGCTTTTTTTGCTTTTTTACTGTTTCAGTAGAAGGATTAACTGTTTTCTCTATACCCGCAATCGAATCTAATATATCTTGTTTAAAAGGACCTTTTACAATTTGTTTATAATCATTAAAACATATGAAAAAACTCCATTATTATCAACAACATTAACATCTGCTCCTTGTTTTTGGAAATATTGTACAAAATTAAGTAGACTTTCTTGGCATGCAATTAAAAATGGTGTTAATCCAATTTTATTTTTAAATTCTAATAATTTCGAATCTTCTTTAATCAAGAAGCTACAAAATTTCATCTGTCTAAAAATAACTGAAATATGAATTGGAGCATTAAATATATAAATGAAATTCCATTTAAACAAAATAAATTTATATCCGATCCTTCGATAGAAGAAATAACTTTATAAACATTTTCAAATCCATATTCAGATGCATAATGAATTGGTGCATATCCAAATTCATCAATTTTATTGATATCATAATCAGTGTTTTCCTTAATGAGAGGAAACGCTTCATGAAACCCTGATAAAGATGCTAGATGAAAAAGATTCTGAAAAATTCGAAACAAACTCCAAAAACATAAAATAAACGTCCTTTGAATATTCCCAAAATTTTTTATCTTTTAGAGAGAAAAGAAACTTAACAATTTCAATTTGTCCATAGTTAATAGCAAGCGACATTGGTGTGGACTTATTCCATGATTCACAATATTCACATCCATGATCTAATAAATATGAGAAAATTTTAACATTCCCAATTTCGGCTGCTACATGAAGCGGATTAAGCTCCATGGAATTTTTATGATTAATATTGACTCCTTTGGTTTCAACTAAATATTTAACGCAATCAAATTGTTGTTGTTCTATTGCATAGAAAAGTGGTGTTTTCCCATTGATATCAACAGAGTTAAAATTATATGTGCTAAAATCTGGATCTGATAGAAGAGTAACATTCCCAGTATATGATAAAATATGAAGAAAATTGCGTCCAAATAAATCTATTTGAAACTTTGTATTACTGGGCCATTTTGAATTAATTGCATGAAGGCATTTAGTTGCATTACAATAAGCAGCAGCATGAATTAATGAATCATTACTTCTAAGAATTTCTGGAAGATTTTTTTCAGATGGATCAAAAATAAATTCCTGGCCTTGTGGATCATCAAGAATCTCTTGAATTTTATCAATATCATCATTTTGAATTAATTGATAAATTGCCAAAAACATTTTTATAAAAACAGTCAGCAAAATTAACGGTCGATGAAACATAAACGGTGATAACCGGCGTAAACCGTACGATTTTTTAGATCCCAATTACAGAATTAAAGTTAGTTTTCTCTCTTGAACTCGCAAACCCTCCTCCAGATGTATTCATCACAGTAGAAAATGGGCCACAAAATCAACGCATGAGTAAAGATCCTCAATCTTCAAATTTCCATTATGAAATGATTCTTAGTGATTCAATTCAATATCCAGTTTCGTTAAACTATTGTTATTTTACACAGACACAATACTTAGGCCCTCAAACTCGTTCAATATTAATTTCATATAAACCTCCAAATATTATCTACGTAAATGATTCTTTAGAACCAACACAACACAAAGACACTTCCACTGCTGTATTTGTTTTAGCAGTAGAAAACACACAAACACGTAATGTGTTAGTTTTTTCTGAACTTCCAATATTCAACGGAAATAATCAAATTAATTTGAAATATAACTCTGCAACAAATTTATGGGCTGGTTCTGCAGAGATATTCACATCGTTTTTATTCCCAATAACATACTCATATTGCATATCAAATGATAACCAAAATTGGATACCAGAACGACGTCATCGTCACTTACTTGTGAGCTCACCAATCGAAGGAGGATGCTTTTGTATTTATAATATCTTTTCTCAAAGCATAATGCCAATACCATTTTATTTCCCACCAATTTTCTTATACAGCCATTCTCAAAACACCACCGAATTCATTCTTAACTATTGTCATCGGGCACAAAACTTCCCACGTTCAGTATGTATACGTTTAGGGAATCAGCAATATCAAATGAACTATAAGAAATATTGGGAATATCATATTTTGTTCCCCAATAAAATTCCTTTCCAAGAGTATTCAGTTCTTTGTGATAACTTTTCAATTCAATCAAAAATCTTCAAATTTAATCTTTTTCAAGGCACTCAAATAAACACCATCCGAACAACATATGATGGCCCTTTGATATATCGTCCTCTTACCATCTATTTCTCGCTTATTTCCCTTCGTTCAAAGCCAAACGACCCGTGTGGCACTTTTCCGGTTTTGTCAGAAATTGTTCAACTTGTTCAATATTGGGGAATAGAGCAAATTCATGTACATATTGAAACTCTTGGGTCAAATAATATACTTTTAGATCCTGTTCAATTATCAGTACCAATCACATATGATCCAAAAGATTCAATTAATAGTATTCGAATTAAAAAAGTTGAATGGATAAGACAACAATACAATACTTATAAAATACCTTCATATGGAGCATTTATTCAACGATATAGTGAACTTTTCAAAGATGTATGTACATCTGATTTCGAACTTTACACTCAATTTATCTGTTACAGCCAATTGTTCGAACATGTTCAAACAGCCTTTGAGAACGGGATTTGTATTATTACTGATGTATCATTGAAAAGTGGAATTTCTTCATTACAAAGTTCCCTTCAAATGGTATCTCTTTACTCCAACTGCATTTTCCTCACAGATATGCTTTCTGATTCAGGCCCAGGCATTACCTTTGAGAAAATGCAAAATATTTTTTCACCAGATGAATCTCTTATTGTTTCCAAAACATTTTTCAAGCAAAGCGGAACGAATTTCACTCCTATTGACATCTATAAGAACCCAAATGTCCTCGACGAAGCACTTCAAATGTTCATAGAGCCATCAAGAAGAAACCGTTTCAGAGACGGTTTATTGAAACTTTTCGCTCTTGAGCACAACAACAGCGATCCAAACTATTCTAACAAGTTTGGAGAAATAATGGGATTCCTACAACAGGTGGGAAGTCATATTTCATCATCTATTGTTGTCGAAGAAAAATTTGGATTTTATGCAAACATGAATGACTTGATGCAAATGAATATACTTCGCGCTTCCAGTAGAGAAGAAAGTGCTTTTGTATATGCAACGCCAAACTTACTTCAACCAAATGTTTTCTCATCATATGGAGAATCTCCTGAAAAAATCGATATAATCACCGCACTGAGGAAAGGCTTGAGAAGAAACATTTCGAACTATGCAATTCATATTGAAGATTTCCTTATTTGTTGCGATGCTGTCAGTAAAAGGAAACATGACATAGTAGAAGTGGCACCAGGAAGCAAGAGACCCATTTACAATACAACAATCGCTGAAATACAGCAACAGGTACAGAAGGTGAACAACTTCTTGAAGACCTTATGAACCGTCAAAACCGTAAACGATACAGAAGTTCACTTTCATCTTTCATCATTCCCAAAAAAAACTTATAGCTGTAAATTCACTTTGAGCTAATTTTTTTAAATTTCCAATCGATTTCTTATTTTTTTATTTTTTAATCAATTTGATCATTACATTTTAAGATTTCATTTTTGACATATTAAATAAGACATGCGAAAACAAAGTCTTGATTTATTTTTAATGGTTAACAAATAAAAATCGTCTAATAACTTCTTCTTATTTTTTTTTTTCTTTTCTTTTGATCATCCATTAATTTGAATGGCAAACAGCGGTTGACGATTAAAACATATTGAAGAAGTGAATGGAAAAAAGAAAAAGAAGCATAAAACCTCCTAAAAATGGAACACATGAAATCAAGATAAGGGGATGCATAGACTCTGTACAAAATGTAAGACCAGAAAGCATAAGGTCTTTATATTTTTCAATCGCTTGCACAAATTGTGGTCATGTTACAAATAACGTAAAAATACAAAACGAACCTGAGAACTTTATCCAAATATGCCCTGAGTGCAAATTGCAAAACTCAATTTCCATTGTTGATTTATTCATTGAAAAAGGTGTAAGTAAATCAATGCAATGGGAACCTCTAATGGTTGTTGACTGCAAAAATTGTCGGATTGATGTGGTTGATTGCAATAAATGGATAATCAAATCAGAATCAGGAAAAGAATATCAATGGGAAAAAGACGAAAACGATTTTTTTGAATTCGACAACATTCTCATGAAGCCCATTAGTGTCACAAACATTGACTTTTTTACAGTTTCTTTATAATTTAATTTATTTTTACAATTATAATTAAGATCATTGAACTTTTTGGTGTTTTTTGGTTGTAATTTATTTCAAAAAAATCGATTTTTATAAAATCTCAAACAATCAAAAAGTATTTTAGATTTGATTTAAATATTAAAAATTATGGATTAAAAAAAAATAATAAAGATTCAATCTAGTGCTGAATGAAATATTTTTATTTTTGTCTTCTTAAAATTTTAAGAATTGATTAATTATTGTCAGACTAACTTTGAAAACCCTCATTGTAGAATTGCCCTTAGCTCCATGAGTTTAAAAACATTAAATTCAATTTTTATCATTTCGACTTTTTCTGTGAAAGTATATGTGATATGACTTTTTTTTTTTTTTTTTGATAAAAACTATTTTTTCTATAATTTACATCATCGGTAACTACGATACACAAGGCCAATAGTTGTTATGTTATGTTACAAATTGTAAGCAAATCGAAATGGTGATAAAAATTTAAAAAATCAATATCTATTAAGCAAAATATGAAGATCATTTGTATCTAATATAAATTTATTCATCTGATTATAAAAATTCCCTTAATTTTTTTTGACTATCCAAAAATTGTGGATTTGGATCCAAATGTAATTACATTAGCACCTTTTTTAATAAGTATAACATTTTAAATATACCATTATAAGTGCTATATTAAATATTTAAAGCATTTTGAATTCAAATTATTATTTTGAAACTTCCAATATAACGTATAAAATTAATCATTTGCATTACCATTCCTTTTCAAGAAGTAATTTGACTATTTCTGTATGATGATTTGAAGATGCTTTCATAAGTGTTCTAAATATTTGAAATAAATTCTAATTATTATTTTGATATATTATATAAAATGTATAAATTTTATCTTTAGCATTAGTATTTGGATTGCTAACATTAGTGCTGTTTTAAATATTTTAAGTATTTTTCAAATATTATTTTGAAAACCAAAATAAAATATATAAATATCATCTTTAACATTAGTGTCATTTCCTTCCTTTCCAAGAAGTAATTTAACAATATTGATTTGATTATTTTGTATTGCCAATATAAGTGCTATATTAAATATTGGAAATAATTTCTAAATATTATTTTAATGTATTAAATAAAATCTATAAATATAATCTTTAACATTAGCATCAATTCCTTCCTTTTCAAGAAGTAATTTGACTATTTCTGTATAGCCTTCTGAAATTGCTAAAATTAAAGTGTTAGTTGGAATTTTGTATTCTTGGAGAATATGTTTAAGAAGGTATAAATTCCCATTTTTTATTGTTTCATTTATCATATTATCATTAACTTTCATTCCATTTTCAAGTAGAAATGAAAAAATTTCATAACTTACACATTGAATAACATATTTCTAAAAGTGTATTCATTAAATGTATATAATTTTTTATTACAAATATATATAAAGATATTATTTTTATGGAATTTAATTGATGCTTCATATGCACAAAAAAATGATGAATGCTTTTGTTCACATAAATGAATGATTTCTTCATTTCCACCTGCAACTGCATATTTACGTGTTTTATCTACTTTCGAACCCTTCATAAGTAAATATTTAAAACATTTAACAGCAGAAAAAATGCTGCATAATCAATTAATGAAACAATTCCTTCATTAACAAATGAACATTTTTCATAAAGAGATGGTTTAATAGTTTGATTAAAGTCAAATTTTTCTTGTGATGATATTTCTTGAAGTTTTTCGATTTCATCATTTCAACCAATTGAATTTACATGTTTGTAATTTATTGTCTTATTTTTTCTGCACAAATCACAAAAGTTTAATAAAACTTTTTGAGCTTTAAAACCTAAAACGAAAGCTCGAATTCAAAGCAGAAAAAAACTTAATTATAAAATTTCTCATTTTTGTTATTGTTTGTTTGTTTTGTTTTTAGATTATGCTAGATTCTAAAAATATCTAATGATCAAAGCAAAAATTTAAAATTATGTCTTTAGCATTTTTTTTATTGATTCATTATACAGGAAGATTCCTAAAGCAATTTGTTCATTTTTGGAGGCTTTGGACAACTTAAAACATAAACACATGAAGTAACTTTTTATATTTATCGAATTCACAGTTAAAACCGAATTATTTATTTAATTCTTACTAATTATTTTTACTCAATGTTGAATTTTAACACGTATTTTATATCAAGAGAAGACTTTCCAACTCTTGCTTCGAATTCACCAGGTTCTACTACTCTTTCGCAATTAGCATTTACGATGCTGCAATCTTTACATGGAATTTCTATTTCAACACTTTTTTCCTCATTAGGCTTTAACTCCACAACTGAATAACCCTTTAATTCTTGGCATGCCCATGTGACTGAAGTAATTAGATCAGTTATATAAACCTGAATTACTTCGGTACCAATTCTATTTCCAGTATTCTTAACGGCCACCGTCACTTTTATCACATCATTTACGTTGTAAACTTCCTTATCGACTTTTGCCATAACGTATTCAATATTTGTATATTGTAAACCATAGCCGAATTCGTATTTTGGTTTTTGTGTCATGTCGGCATAACGGTCACCGTGCTGACCTTTTACCACATTATAATAAATTGGCTGTTGACCAATATGATAAGGAATCGAGATCGTCAATCTTCCTCTTGGCTCAAAGTCTCCGAATATAATTTTATCGAAAGCTTTTCCGCCGAGCATTCCAGGGGAAAACTGATAAATTATAGCGCTCGCTTCATCAGCGCATTTCGGAAGTATTAAAGGCTTTGAAGATATTACGTCGATTATAAACTTCTTCTTCAAGTTTATAACGCCTTTAATTAGTTCCTTTTGGTTTCCTTGTAACTTAAGTGTTGCAGTGCTTTTAGTTTCTCCCCAATAACTTAATCGATCACCAACAACAATAATAACTAAATCTGATTCCGATGCCTTCTTCATAGCTTCTTCATAATTATATTCATCGTCAGGTTCACATTTTGCGCCTGCTTCATATAATAAATTGTTCTTAAGTCGTTTCTCTAATGCATCTTTAACAGTGACGATGCATTCGCGTGGTTGCTTATATGGAATACGTGTTTGCCCTGTTCCTAATGACCAATCTCCAAGTTGCGCCCATGCATGATCAGCGTTTGGCCCGATTAATGCGATTTTTTGTTGTGCGTCATTACGAAGAGGTAAAATTCCGTCGTTCTTAACTAACACTAATGATTTAAGTGCCGCTTCTAAAGCAACTTTTCGATGTTCTTTCGTCCCGTTTCGTTTGTTCGCTAATTCTTCATTAGGATATCGATCATCTTCAAATAGTCCTAACTTGAATTTCATACGTAATATTCGTCGGCATGATGAATCAATGTCTTCGATGTTAAGTTTACCATTTTCAATAGCTGAAAGACAGCCTTCATAAAACTTAGGAGTGGTCATTATCATGTCGCAGCCACTACGGACAGCAAGTGCTGCAGCATCTTCGTAATCTTTACAAACTTTTTGGTCTTCAACTAGCCATCCAACATTGTTCCAATCAGTTAATAAGAACCCATTAAAGGACCAAACTTCTTTGAGGATGTGTCGAAGAAGCCATGGGTTACCTGAGCTTGGAAGCCCTTCCATGGATTGGTACCCAACCATAAACGACCCTACACCTGTTTCACATACTTTCTGAAATGGAGGGAGAAAATATGATAGTAATTTTCGATGTGAAATATCTGCTTCACTTGCATCGCGACCACCTTGAGTCTCTGAATAGCCTGCAAAATGTTTGGTGCACGCAAGAACTTTCTCGGGATCACCACTTAATGTTTTGCCTTGGTATCCACGACAAAGAGCGGATGCAAATTCACCAATGAGATATGGATCTTCACCAAAAGTTTCACCAACACGACCCCAGCGAAGATCACGTGCAATACAACAAACTGGTGAAAATGTCATGGAAATTCCGGTGTATCGCATCTCGGATGCTGTGATTTCTCCCATCTTTTCAATGAGTTCTTTGTCCCAAGATTGTGCAATACCAAGCTGGGTCGGGAAAATTGTGGCACCAGACCAAAATGAATGTCCATGAATTGCATCAATACCAACAAGAATTGGGATACCAAGTCTTGTCTTACGTTGGAAATCAATTACACGTGCAACTTCATTACCAAGTAAATGAAGAACTGATCCTGGATGTTGGGTTTCCAATGTTTCATTGAGATTTTCTCGACCGTCAAATTGAACCATTTGCCCGACTTTTTCTTCAATTGTCATTCTGGATAATAGGTCTTCAACTCGTTCTTCTATTGATTTTGTTGGATCTTTGTAGGGTTCCATTGCGAAATGTGAAAGAAAATGTAATGACGACGACCGTTAACAAATTTTTTCTTAGATATGTTGATCAAAATCATCTCAAAAATAAAGGTTGAAAGTCGATAAGTGCGCACTTAAATTTGGTTGGAATTAACGGTCGTAGTTGAGACACTTTTCTTTGAATTAACTTGTCAATTTCTTGTATGTTGAACCGCTCATTCAATGGTTTATATTAAAAAAGCCAACAAGCGGTTTTTCATTCAGGCAAAATGAACAAAAATCCGAATCTCGTCGCAATTGACGCGATTAATTCCAAAATTTCCTTGAGTTTTGCTTCATATATACAAAGTATTATCAAAGAATTACCAAATTATGAAATCACAACGATTAATTCGAAGTTTATTAATTTTATTAAATCCTTTCCATGCATTGATGATACAACTAAGACATCAATAAAGAAGTTTATAGCCCTTGCTCAAAATCAACCAGAATCATGTTTCAAAGAAATTTTGAATTATTTTGTACCAATTGATCTTGATATATCAAACCCCATCACAAAACACAAACTTGAATCAACTCATTATGTTTCTAGGCTAAGGTTAACAGTAGCTCAAAAAGCTGATCCAATAATTCGATCAATACTTTTTATATTCACCGATGGTATAATTGCTGATACCATCAAGATGTACTTTGAAAGTGAAGGTCGAAATCCAAACTGTGATTTAACATTTCTTTTTGATTATTTTACCACATATTTTGAAGAGACAGAGCAACCATATATAAACGCATTGATTGCTCTTCTCAAAACTGTTAACATTCGAAAATATGAAGCAGTTATTTATCATCTTTCAATAATTCATCCCAAGCAAACCTATGACTTATTAGTTAAGTTAATTGATGAAACTCCCCAAATTTCAGATTTCTATTCTTTGTTCCTTTCACTCTATCGTTCTGTTTCAACCAAAGGCATGACAGAAGAAGACATTGTAAACCTTGGAAAATCGAAATCGTTCAGAAATCTATTGAATTTGTTTCAATACAAACCGAAAATCAGCATTGAACAAATTTCTACTTCATACTTCATATCAAATCTTCTTTGTAGTGAGATGAGTATATCACCAGAACGAGCCAAGTCAGAGTTTGTTCGAATTATCGAAAGTGAAGCTCTTAAAACCCAAAATTCACCTGTTTCATTACCGATATTGTCAAGTATACTATGTATGAACGACAATTATTTTGAAACTGAAATTAATGTTAAAATGATATTACAAAATTCATATAAATTACTTGAAGAATTTCAAACTTCATCACAATTAATATTTTATTCAATTCGGCAATTAATATGTGGTAACAAATATATAAATCGATGTAATAAAACATTTACATATGAAAAAACTAATAGTAAATTAACAGAAGAACAAATTGATGAAATATATCAAAAACTTTTTTCATTTGGAATCTTTTCTACTCCACAAAAAGACATAAAATTTTTCATAATTCAAAGTATCATTAATAACTTTCCGACGTTTTTAGAAAAACAATTTCCACGCTTTAAGAAGCCATTATTTGTATTAAGCAATGGCCGAATTTTATTTGAATTTGTTTCTGATATTTTATCGATTCATTATATTGAAGAAAATTATCCAAATGAAATCCAAAAACTTAAAGATGAAATGAATAAAATCATTGAACAATTATTTAAATCATTAAAACCAAACATTGGTTCTAACATATATTCTATATCAATTAATCCATGTGATTTAGATAATATAATTAAATCTTCAATACCAATACCAGTATCAATGCCAAGTATTAAAAGAATTTGTGATATTTCTTCATGGAAGAAAATGTTAAAAACGAAAGGAAATGAAAACTTTTTTAATCAATCAAAGGATAATTCATTAAATACCAATTTTATAATGGACAAAGATGAACCGATAAATTATATGTTTCAATTAATACCAAAATTCGAATATTCAGCACAAAGAATTGGTTCATTATGTAATTATATTTATGATAAATCCGTTAAGAAATCAGCGATTGTTTGTAAAGTATTACAATATTTAATACAAAATAACATTGATAAATCGAATGAAATATTAACAAAAATTATGGAAAATATTCCATCAACAAATGAACAATTATATATATTATTGAATTTATTAATTTCGATTTTTTATATATTAAAAATGAATAATATGATAACAAAAGAAATTATTGAAACTGTTTCACCAATTATAATATTTGGACTTTGTTCTTCTTCTTATTTAATACGTACAAAAGTATTTAATTTGATTGAACTTATTCCTGAATTTCATGATTTTATACAAGAAAAAGATTCGATATTATTCGAGAACTTTGTAATTAAAATGTATTCAATGATTTCATTTGATTATGATTTAGGTAAATTATTATCAATTCCTTATCATTCATTTTATGAATTTGGATTATCTAATTATGATAAACTTTATCATATTTATTTATCTGTTTTATTTATTTCTTTAAATTCTAATTCTAATTTACAATATATCATTAAAAACTCATTAAATTTCATGATTAAAATATTAAATAATTCTTTCGATGAATTAAAGAAGAAAGATTTAATGTGTTTATTAAATGTTTCTACATATATAATATCAAATAGTACATTAGAAATATCAAATTCAAATGAATTTAAGAAAATTTTTGAAATTTTACCTTTAATCCAAGACGATCAAATCCTATTCAATTCGTTCGTTTCATCGATATCGGTCGAATTAGCTTATTCTTCTTTAATTAATATCATTTCTAATAATGATAACTTTATTCAAGGTTTGACGTATGCAAGTCGAATCATGTGGGAGAATAATCAAGATAAACCTCTTGTAATAATGAACACTATATTACCAATATATGATAAATTTATTGAAATATTTAATGAAAAGAATATTGTTAATATTAATTCGATCTCTAAAACGAATATTAAAGATCCAAAAATTAAGAAATATATAATTGATATATTGATAATGATTTTTAATATGTTTTCTAGATATAAAGAAAATCATTATGAAAATGTTTGCGGTCCATTTATGCGATCATCAAATTCGGAAATATTTGATGATAAAATCCAAATTAATTTCAAGAATTGGTATTATTTCATGTATAACTTATCTATGGATGATGATAAAGAAATTTCAAGTTGTTCATTGAAAGCACTTTCTAATTATTATTCAGTTGCGCCAATTTGTAATGAAATATTTGATATATTCACAACTAATTTCCAACAATTAGCAGAAAATAGTGTGGAAACTGCAATTAGTATTGTATCACGTTCTTATCAAACATTTATTCCGTTCTTGTTAAAAAGAGCACATCAGAAATCCGATTATTTCATTTGTATCGCAGAACAATTCGAAGATTTCGTTTCAAGTAATGATATTATTTCATTTATAGCTGAAAGAGCTTCGTTACCGATGTTACAACATGATAAAGATTTTTCTCAATTAATTTATAATTATATCGGTTATTTATTAGCTAATTGTTTATTATATTTGACAGATAAATCTGGTTGTCAAAAATATGCATTAAAAATATTGAAAAGTATTTCATTTTCATTTGCATTGATTAAGAAAAACGATGAAATATTCATACAACTTATTCAATACTTTATGGAGAACGATGGAACTGACATGTCATTTGAATCGTTGATGGCGTTGAATGCTTTACTCAGTAAAGCATTCAATTTCTGCGCTGAACAATTTCTTTATGCGGCATTCAAAATACTTTGTGATCATTATTATTCATTCTTTGCACGATTTATATCTGAATGGGTTAAAAATGTAAAACTTATACAAGCTGATACAAATGGAATTGTCGAAAATGGTGAACAATGTTTTATATCATTTTCATCTTATTCATTTGTAGAAATGTTATTAAAGTCATTATGTAATAATACTATTGAAGTATCATCGATTAATTTAATTGATGAATTAACATCTAATTCTGATAATCTTGAAGTTATCTTTGTAATATGTTTATACTTCTATGATAATCTTCATGATAATTCATTACGATTATTACAATATTTATGTCAACGTTATGATAAATTAATAACGAAAATCAACAAAATATTACAATTTAAATATTGGTTTTATCAACAAGTACAATTACATAAATATGATCAATCATTTGACATCAACAAATTTATGGAATTTTTAGGCAAAGCTAAAGAAAAAGATAAAGAAAAAGACAAAGAAAACAAAGACAAAGAAAATATACCAGAACCAGTTGATGAATATAAGAAAATCACCGAATTTGTATTAGAGCTTACATCGTTATTAAAGAACCCTCAAACAGAACCTTATGTAATATCATATTGTTTAATAATGAAACAATCCGAAATCTCAAAGAATATCATCAAAAACATTTTTGGTACTGAAAACCCAACAGTTTTAATGGTACAAAAACGATTTAATCAAACGCAACTTAAGTTATTCTTTGAATGTTGTTTCGAATGGGCTTCTTCTTGTGGTGATTTATATATATCAAGTCAAGCGTCATTTATTACATTAAATCATATTACACATTCTGAGCCATTTATGATTGATATTATCATTAGAACTTTAAGTATATTAATCACTACAATTAAAGAAAAAAATACTACAACAATTACAAAACATAACTTTTCTGTTTTCGCCGATGATTACTCAATTGATATGAAACTTTTATATGGTTATATAGCAAAATTAATTAATTTACTTTCAGATTTAAATTTGTTGTTGGATGAACCACAAGAAAAAGTGTTTTGGGTGGCCTCGGAATTTCTATTGGCGTCCGATCACGACTTTAACGGTATCTTCGGGGTGACCGTTAAGGCAATTGAATCGTATTTGAACAAGTCAACAAAAGTCACAAAAGTGCCAGAGAATTATGATGGTTTACTTCAAAAACTTGGATCCGAAGATTTACTGCTCGATTCACGTGACTTACCTCAAGGATTAATGTCTTTTTGTAGAGCAGTATTGAAGTTGGCTATGATTGGAAAATATGAAGTTATTGTCGGATCATTTAGAAACGGTTGCGAGGTTGCTAACGCTGAAGCTATAACAATTCTGTTCTTGATCCCTTACTTCGCAACTCATTGTGATGAAAATATGTTTGATGAATACGCTGAAAATATTTCAAATAAGTCAATTGACATTTCGCCGATTTGGAAAGAATTTAGAGAACATTCAATGAGAATGAGTGAAACGTCGTTGATAAAGGACTTAGCTGAGTTAGCAACAACGGATTTGATGTTATTAGTTTTGAGGATGTATGCATTATTAATCAAAAATGCTCCATTTTGTACAGCCTCAGTTTGTTCTGTTTGTGTTGCATTACTTTCACTCGACAAGTGTCCAGTACCATATGAAAATTTTGGACGGATAATCAATTTTGCCATCAAAGATAAAGAAGAAGAAAACAGTTCCATTGAGTGCGAGCTCCTTCAAGCATATCAAAAGAAGGCAGTATTTGTTAAGCTAGCAACGCATCCACCACCAAGTAAATTCCCTGTCGAAGAAATTCCCGAAATGTTCGAACCAGAAAAGTGGAAAATCACAAGTGAAATGAATTCAATGGATTCAATACTTTACTTGCCACCGTTTTATCCCATTGATCAAACTTTAGTAATACTTCCATTCCCTGATCGAATCATGAAGAACTGTTGTATGAAATATCAAATAACACCATTCACACAATGGAATAAGATTTTGTTTGAGGCAGAATCAATTAGAATTGATCCAGAAGAAATCCATGAAACTAAATACGTGTTTAAATTTGATAAAAATGATATAGAAGCATTCATGGATAAAACAGTAAAAAGAAATGGTGAAATAAAATCAAAAGAAGTCGTGGACGAAATTAATCAGAAAAATGTTTCGGATGAATTCGATTGCTTGAAATTACCGAAAAATTTGTTCATGCCAACATTGGATTACATAGAGAATTTGGGAGGAGAAATACCTGGCGAAGAAGAATACTTAAATATATTCTCGAATTAGCATTAAATAAATAAAAAGTAATATGTTAACTCACATTTTTAAAATTATAAAGTAATTCATTATAATATTAAATTTATAAAGTAATGTCATTATAATATTAAATTTATAAAGTAATTCATTATAATATTAAATTTATAAAGTAATTCATTATAATATTAAATTTATAAAGTAATTCATTATAATATTAAATTTATAAAGTAATTCATTATAATATTAAATTTATAAAGTAATTCATTATAATATTAAATTTATAAAGTAATTCATTATAATATTAAATTTATAAAGTAATGTCATTATAATATTAAATTTATAAAGTAATTCATTATAATATTAAATTTATAAAGTAATTCATTATAATATTAAATTTATAAAGTAATTCATTATAATATTAAATTTATAAAGTAATGTCATTATAATATTAAATTTATAAAGTAATGTCATTATAATATTAAATTTATAAAGTAATTCATTATAATATTAAATTTATAAAGTAATTCATTATAATATTAAATTTATAAAGTAATTCATTATAATATTAAATTTATAAAGTAATTCATTATAATATTAAATTTATAAAGTAATGTCATTATAATATTAAATTTATAAAGTAATGTCATTATAATATTAAATTTATAAAGTAATTCATTATAATATTAAATTTATAAAGTAATTCATTATAATATTAAATTTATAAAGTAATTCATTATAATATTAAATTTATAAAGTAATGTCATTCCTAAAAGAAAATGTAAAGAGAATATAAATCGAAATATTTCAGGAAGACTCGTGTATAGTTATTAAATACATTATTAAATTTTTGAAATTAAAGCTTAAACATTATTTTAAAAATATATTTCTCAATCTATAACACATATAACAATCTCAAATATTTAATTACTTTTAATCCACTAAAATATTTAATAATTTTTTTCGATTAGAGGTAGGTAACTATAGTTATTCACTGCACATTTTTCCTTATACTTAAAATTTATAATTAACTGATGAAAAAAATCATCTTTTTTACTTATGAAAAGAATTTTGGCGGCAATTTTAAAAGAATGGTTTCTATAATTTTTTTCATAATATTATTTAGTGGATAAACTGTTTATTTATCAGCATCTCAACATGCTAATGTGTTTCAAATAATATAAATAATTACCAAATTGTTTAAATAAAATTCATATAAAACAAATAAATATCCTTGTCATTAGTATCAATTTTTTCTTGTTCAAGTAATTTAACAATTTCTGTATGACCATTTTCAGATGCATACATAACTGCTGTAAAAAATATTAGAAGTAATTTCCAAATATTATTTTGAAATACCAAATTATTAAAATAAATTTTAAATAAAACAAATAAATATTTTTAGCATTAACATCAGTTTCTTCATGTGCAAGAAGTAATTTAACTATTTCTATATATCCACTTTCAGATGCTAAAATAAGTGCTGTATCAAATAATTTAAATAATTTCCAAATTATATTTTGAAATTAGAAATTATTAAAATAAATTTTAAATAAAACAAATAAATATTTTTAGCATTAACATCAATTCCTTTTTGTTCAAGAAGTAATTTAACAATTTCTGTTTGATCATTTTCAGTTGCTTCTATAAGTGCTGTATTAAATAATTTAAATATTTTTCAAATATTGTTTTGAAATACTAAATTATTAAAATGAATATCAAATAAGACAAATAAATATTTTTAGCATTAATATCAATTCCTTCTTGTTCAAGAAGTAATTTAATAACTTCTATTTGACCATTTATAGATGCATAAATAAGTGCTGTACAAAATAATTAAAATAACTTTTAAATATTATCTTGAAATACAAAATTATTAAAATGAATATCAAATAAATCAAATAAATATCTTTAATATTAATACCAATTCCTTCTTGTTCAAGAAGTAGTTTAACAATATCTACATAACCATCTTTGGATGCATAAATAAGTGCTGTACCAAATAATTTAAATAATTTTCAAATATTATCTTGATATATAATATAAAATAAATAAATACTGTTAGCATTAATATCAATTCCTTTTTGCTCAAGAAGTAATTTAACTGTCTCTGTATTACCTTTATTAGATGCTCTCATAAGTGCTGTACAAAATAATTTAAATAATTTCTAAATATTGCTTAGAAAATATCAAATTATTAAAATAAATATTAAATAAAACAAATAAATATCTTTAGCATTAATATCAATTCCTTCATGTTCAAGAAGTAATTTAACTATTTCTATATCATCATTTGAAGATGCCATTATAAGTGCTGTTTTAAATAATTTAAATAATTTCCAAATATTATTCATAAATATAAAATTTTTAAAATAAATATTAAACAAAACAAATAAATATTTTTCGTATTAACATTAATTCCTTTTTGTTCAAGAAGTAGTTTGACTATTTCTGTATTACCTTTTTCAGATGCATATAAAAGTGCTGTCCAAAATAATTT
This sequence comes from Histomonas meleagridis, assembly GCF_020186115.1. Lineage (NCBI taxonomy): Eukaryota > Parabasalia > Tritrichomonadida > Dientamoebidae > Histomonas > Histomonas meleagridis. The sequence goes on from NW_027150888.1 coordinate 71,503, forward strand.
AAATAATTTCCAAATATTATTTTGAAATATAAAATTTTTAAAATAATTTTTGAATAAAATAAATAAATATTTTTAAAGTTAATGTCAGCTCCTTCTTGTTCAAGAAGTAATTTTACAACATCCGTGAAACCAAACTCAGAAGCAACCATAAGCGGTGTACAACATAATATAAACAATTTTCAAATTAAAACTTTTAATTTTAAATTTATTAAATGAAGATTATTTACAACATCGATATCATTTACTTTTTGTTCTAAAATATATTTAACAAGTTCAATATTTCCTGATTCTGATGAAAATACTAAAATATCATTTGGAAATTGTTTGAGTTGATCATGAAAATGTTGGACGAGAAATATATTCCCTTGTGCTGCAGCCTCATTCATAATATCACCATTGATTTTCATTCCTTCTTCTTGCAAAAATGATAAAATTTCATAATTATCATATAAAATACATTTCTTTGCTAATTGTTCTAATTTATCAATTTCACCTATTTTATTATCATAAAGATAATGAAAGATATCATTTCGATGGAATTCAATTGCTGCTTCATATGCACCTTCAAATGATGAATGATTTTGTTCACATAAATGAATAATTTCAAGATTTCCACCTGCAACTGCATATTTACCTGAGTTATCTATTTTAGAACCATTCACAAGTAAATATTTAAAACATTTAACTGATCCAAAATATGCTGCATATTTAATTAATGAAACAATTTCTTCATTAATAAATGAACATCTTTCGTAAAATGATGAAGTAAAAAATTGGTCAAAATCAAAATTTGATTGTGATGATAATTCTTGAAGTTTTTCTATTTCATCATTTCGAATTATTGTTGCAATCTCAGATGGATTATATCCTTCCATAAGATGTTTCTTATTAAGCTCCAATTTTTTTTTTACAATTTTAAAATCATCCCCATTGGCATCAAGGTTGAGCCGATGCGCTAACATTTCTATCTCTTCTTCATTCATATCCAAAATGTTTGGAAGGTTATTATCAATCTTAGGATCAAATAAATGCTGTTCAATCATTTTGTTAATGATAAAAAATGATTCTGAAGCATTAAGTTTGGAAACATATTGAACAAAGGTATCAATGATTTTTGGTGGACTTTGGTTTGCTTCTTCTTCTGCTTGAATTAACTTCAGATATTCGAAAAATAAATCAAGTTTATTTCGTTGAGAAAGAAATGCTGAATAAATGGTGTGACAAATGACAAAATTTTTCATGCTTGGTTGAAACGATTTAAATAATTGCATCGTCTGTCCAACTGATGATTCAAGATTTTCTCCTTCCATATGATAAATAATATTTTCAAGAGTATTTAGTAATTTCATGAATGATTGATGTTTTGTTGGTATGGCCACGAAGCTTTGTCGGGGCACCCTGAATTTTCGGAATAATTATTTGTCACTTTTTATTTCAGGATAAATTATTTGCACAGATTCATTTTAATTCTTCCTTATTTTGTAATTGAAAAGACCTGGAAATATATATTCTCGTTGTTGTTACTGTTTATTATTGATATCATTTTACTAAGATTTCCTTTTGAATTTGAATATTTTTTCAAACTAACAGCATCTTGAGTTTTTATTCTGTTCAACTTTCTTAATGGCATAAGAAATATTTTTAGAGAATATTTTTATTCAATACATCCATTTTAAAATGATAATTAAAGCGCGAAATTTCTTCTTTCAATATTTTGTATGAGCTTTGTCAAATTATGAAGAATTGACTGAAGCAGCCGTTTTTTAATTGAGTGAAGTGGGGCACCTCACTCACATGATGCGCGTTCTTGTTACGACATCAATCATTTTTTTTAATGAAACAACGTGTTCAAGCTCCAGATGTTGATGAGATAGATGAAATAGAGCCTACGTTTGAGTCTATTGAGAAACTTCAACAAGCAGGCATTAACATTGGCGACATTAAAAAACTTAAAGAAGCCGGTATTTGTACTATTGGTGCAGTGTTAATGGAGACACGTAAGAAACTAGCTAATGTTAAGGGCATCTCTGATGCTAAAGTTGAGAAAATTATTGCTGCTGCATCATCATTAGATTCATCATTTTCATTCATGTCAGGCAAAGATTGTTTAGCAAATCGTTCACGTGTTATCCATATTACTACAGGAAGTAGTGAACTTGATAAACTTTTAGGTGGTGGTATTGAATCGATGGCGATCACTGAAGTTTTTGGTGAATTCCGGACAGGCAAAACACAACTATGTCATACACTTTGTGTTACATCTCAGCTTCCATTAAGTCAAGGCGGTGGTTCTGGTAAAGTTGTATACATTGATACTGAAGGGACATTTCGACCGGAACGAATTCCAATAATTGCGCAAAGGTTTGGTGTTGATCCTGATGAAGTACTTGGTAACATATTATATGCTCGAGCATTTACACATGAGCAACAAATGCAATTAATTCTTGCGGCTGCTGCACAAATGGCTGAAGATCAATATCGCGTTTTAATCATTGATAGCGTCACTGCGCTTTTTAGAGTTGACTTTTCAGGCAGAGGTGAACTTGCTGAAAGGCAACAAACACTTGGACAAATGATGGCAGCACTTACCAAATTAGCGTCGGAGTTTAACATTGCTGTGTTCATTTCTAACCAAGTAATGGCTTCACCGGACTCCGCTTTGTTTGTTCAGGCGCCGAAACCAATAGGAGGTCATATCCTAGCGCATGCATCCACAACGAGAATGTACTTGCGCAAGGGAAAAGGCGCAGAAAGAGTCGCGAAAATTTATGACTCGCCTTCGTTGCCTGAGGCTGAGGCAACGTACGAGCTAAGTGACGCAGGAATAATCGATGTGACAAGTTGAGTAATAAAACATTAAATGCATTTAACTTTCGATTTGAATTTTGGGAAATGTTCAAGATGCGAACTTTGAGCCTTTGATATAAGTTAACGAGTTTTCAATTTTCTGATATTTTTGCGCATAATTTATTTTTTGCTCACGTACGCATTAGAAAATGTGTAAACATTTGTAAACATTTCCCTGCTGCACATATAAAGATCGATTTTATGGTATATATGAAACTTTGTAATATATTATGCAGCGCAAAGTATTTTTGGTGATATCAAGTTTAGGATATCAAATGATATAATTTGATGGTTCTTTATGTATATGTCTTAGCATTATGTATCATTTTTAAAAATAGTATATCCTAAGGCAAGAAGTAATGTGACTTTTTTCATGAATAAAAATATAAGTTGCTTTTGTATATTGACACGTGTGCTCATGTATCTTTTTCCCCAATTTCATTCCAGCATTTCAGAAATAGTTATTTCCATTGTAAAAAAATATTATTTAAATGTGATTTTTTTATAAATTATTTGTGTTCTTAACTCCAACTTCTAAAAAAGTTTTTTGGTTTTTAAACATTGTTGATTTTGCTTTATGAAATATAACTCCACACTTAAACACTTTTGCAAATTGTTTATCATTACATTCAGTTAAATAGTTAATGAATTATGAAAACATTTAAGAAAAAGTTTTTTGATTTTAAACATTGTTGATTTTGCTTTATGAGATATAACTCCACACTTAAACACTTCTGCAAATTGTTTGTCATTACATTCAGTTAAATAGTTGATGAAATATGAAAACAAATTCACTATTAACATTATATTTTATTTTTATCATATTTATAGTTTTCGTCTGTTTAATTCTTTCTAAAAGAAGCAATTTTCGAGATATTATGTTCAGTCGTTTTGGTAATCAATTGTTGGCTCATCATTAAATTCGCTCTGTAGCGACAAAGAACTGTTTTCCTTTTCGCTCATATCCCATTCGAATGTCGTTTGGCTGTCATTGAATGATGTGAACGAATATTCATTGATCATTTGATCTTTGTTATCATTTGGAAAATCATCATAAAAATTGATGTCGTGACTATTAATCGAATCTATTTCAGTACAGCTGATGCTCAGATTCGGAATATCGGTAGGAACTGGAGGATTAATAATTGGAATAGGATATTGAATTCTTTTTGGTGTGATTATTTTCTTAAATTGAACTGGCGGCTGGAGTGGCTCTGAGTACCGCAACGTCCACTGACGTAAAATCTTGGGATATTTTGACAAGATTGGCAAATAAGTTTCTATGTATTTCCTTACTTTAGATTTGGTTGAAAGAAAACCCATTTGTTGGAAGCTATTGTTGATGGTTGATTTACACTTGTTGGTAATTTTCTTGAGTTGTTGTGTATTTACACAAATTAAATTTGATGCAAAATAAACTCCTGTGAGTATAGAACGTTCTTGACAATGTTCTTCATTCATGTTTACATAAGCCTTGATTTTTTCAAGTTCATCATGAAATGGATTTTGAAATTTTTCATTTCGACAAGATTTATGACTTAATTGATTTTTTAAAACGTAAAATGCATCTAAATCTGCTTGCGATAATGAATTCCACACTTCATTTGGGACATTACGGAGAATTGCTTCGTCTTTTCCGCAAAATTCAATTATCATTTATATTTACTTAATACGAAAAGTGACGTTTCGGTTTAAATAACCGCCTTTTTTCACTATGTCCGTTCGATACGAGCAAGTACAAAATAATTTTTATTTAGAAAACTTCTTCTTTCTTGGACAATTTGCAGCAAGTTCTCCTTCGCGACAATGCGAGCATGGAGGGCCAGCATTTTCAAATAAAATAGGAGCTACTTCTTTACATTGTTTCAACATTTTATCTGCAACATCACGAATCTCCCATTGAGCACGGTAACAACATCTGAGTGCAAAAAAGTTTTTCAATGATCTTGCATTCATTGTTGTGATAAGTTGTGTAGTGCATGCATTTGGAAGGACAAACCTTGCATCTTCATTAGCTATTCCTTTTTTCTTTAGTCGAGCATATGAATCGTGAAGCTTCTTCATTATTAATTGATATTCTTTATCATCTTTAAGTTCTGGTGGAGTGATAAATGTAAATTTCTTTTCATTGACATATCTTTGCGATTTTACTGAGAAAGATGCAATTCTATGTCTGGTTAATTGAGCCATACAAGCTCGTGAAATATTTGAAATACTAAATGTAAATGAAGCATGTTCAATTGGTGATTCATGTCCTAATTTGTTTAAGTGCCGAATACTTTTTTTGATTTCATCTTGGGTCATTTTCTCTATAATTTGATCTGTTGAAAACTTTGAATAACAAAATCGTGCTGCTATTGCAATTACCTTTTCAGGCTCTGGAGTGTGAGCTATTAACTTAACTAAAGCCATTAGAACAAATATGAATTTGGCGGGAATCAAAAATCATTTTGCGCGCTAATAAAAATAACGATCATTTTCATCTCAAAAAAATTGAACTTATTCATAATCATCCAAAAAACTCTATTTTTATCTTCAAGATTTTATTCATATAACTAATATTCTTTTACGTTTATTAGCGCCCAAACATTTCCTTTAAGTACCCTATAATTGGTTAGTGAATCATCAGATCGATCAAAATCGATTTTGATTTTCTTTAATTAGAAAATAAAAATATTGGAAATATGAAATATTTACTTTAATGGAATGTTACAACTATTGGCGCAACAAACTTTTTGATGTTGGAAACATCCGCAGTATTAATCAAATTGATAACAGGGAGAATTGTTGATCCCGCTTCCAATGGCAAGAACCTTATTGGGATTACTTTCTTTTGACCCTCGAAAATATAGAAGTCATCTTGAATTGGTCCATTAATCAAAAACTTTTTCGACTTTTCGATGACTAATTTAATTGGGGAGTAATCTATATTTCTTACACTTGAACGTTCGACGATTATTTTAGCTTCGAACTCTTTTCCTTTTACTACAGTCAGAGGATAGTCGAGTGAAAACGATAGGTTGCTGTTGGAGGTTTTGACAGTTGGCAGCTTAAGTTTCAATGTGCTCTGAATTTCGTTGGCCAGAAAAGTGACACCAATTTCTCTTGTATGATTATCGAGTAATTTGAGAGCAAATGTAAGTGTTTCGCTTGGGAGAAGCTCAATAGGGAGACCTAAATCATCACATACCATGCTTGAAGATGTTTCAATTGATGTTATTGAAATTGGACTATCAACTACATTTGAAAGCGTGGTTTCAACCATAAAGAATGAGCCATTCTTCACAGAAAGAGTTGTAGTTCCACGTGGAATTGGTTGATAACAATCATCAAATAACTTAAAATCATATGAAAATGGAGATTGAAAATCAATTTCCATTTCTTTTGTGATCACACTTACTCCAGTTGATGATGTTTCGAATTCAATTTCTAAGTGGAAAGTTTCTGTAGCAGAGATATTAGAAATTACATTGTAATTTAATAATATTGATGAATATGGTTCAATTTCAGGAATGAATATAGGTTGGTTATTATAATCTACATCGTTGAAATTGCAATTCACTAAAAAATCATCAATGTTCTTCTTTGGGTAAAAACTGACATTTAAATTGAATAGTTTTTGATCGTCGGAGATTATTTTGATGCCAAATGAATTTTGTCCAAGAATACACTTTGGAGGAATTTGGATTTCGGTTCTGCATTTAGAGGAATCTGGTAAAACATTAAGTGGTGTACAAAATTCTTTTTCAAGCATGACTTTCAAGTTTCCAAATCTCATGATAATGTATTTGACTTGTTCTCTTTGATTTTTAAATGAAATTTGCCTTTCATATTCAACGTTTTGTTCAATATGTGGGTCAAGATTAATGTTATTTTGAACATTAACTTCTGTGGTATATTCATCATTACCAATTCCGGCTATTAACTCGTCAATTGTTAATGGATATATTACATGTGAAAAAATGGAAAATATTAGTTTGGAATTTTTCCCGACAATTGCTTCATTTGGAGAATATTTAATTTTGAACTTTATTGGGAAAATATCTTGAAACTCTTTTTTAACATATGATTCGAGTTCTTCAGACGTCAATTCTTTTAATTTTGAATAGTATATGTTTGGCTGTAAATTTCTAAGAATTGGTGATAATAAAATAAAGTAATATACTGCTGCTTCATCTCTTTTGTCAAGTGACAGGCAAGTGGCTATATGTGACTTTAGAATATTGTTTAAAAGAGGATAGAAATTTGATTGGATAATATGATTAATACAATTAACTTGCGCCGTATAAGCCTGGCTAATTTGGCCTTTATCAAAAAGAGATATTGAGGTTTCTATTTCTTTTAGGAGTTCTTTTCTTGAAACTTTTTCCATTTGCCACTTTTGATATTTTTGGGGTGCTCCAAAAGTTCAGCCAAAAAATGCAAGTTCCAAAACTTGAAAAAATTATTGTTGATTCAAATACATATTCTACAGTTATACAAAGTTTAAATGATAAATTAATTGGGACTGTTGAGTTTCAATATTTTTATTATGATACAGAAGATCGTCAACTTATGAACAATAATAAAATTGCTCGACTTCGTTCAATTCAATCTCAGAATTTTCCTCCCCAATGGGAGTTCAGATTCAAATCAAAGCTAAATACATCTTATGTAGCATCAGCAATTTTATCAGCAGATGAAATTACTGGTATTTTTAATAATCCATCTCAATTTTTTAAGTATAACATACTCCCAAAGTCAATAAGTTCCAAATTGAATTTATATAAAAATTCACAATTTTGTCAAATTGGAGAATTTCGTGTGATCAAAAGATTATTTACAATTGATGAAATCTTACTAAAAGCCGATGAAGCCATTTTCCCAAGCGGTGATTCATTCTTTGAATTAAGTTATGAATCACCTGATTTATACTCAGTTAAAGAAAAGATCAAATCCATTCTTAATTCACTTCATGCACATTATTCCTTCTCTACGTTATCAAAGTTTTCTCGAATGAACCAAGTAATCAGTGAAAACAGGTCTAAAAAATAATTATGAATAACACAAACATTGTTTTGTTTTGACATAATTATAAAATTCTGGTTAGTTCTTGTTTTCTGTTTAATTAAGGATGCTTTAATTGATTTATTTTTGGATAAATAAAGCTATTTGTTTTTTGGTAATTTCACAGTCATTGTTAATTTTTTTTCAATAGTTGAAATACGTTATTTTATGGGTGATTCGGGTCCTTCTTCGATTCTCGTATGTCAATCGTTAAAAGGAAGAGAATATCCACCAGAAGGAAATCATAAAATATCTCATCAAAAAAATCGAATCGATACACCCACTCTTCCATTTGAAACAGAAGGAATTAAAGTTCATCGCCCAAATATTCCAAAAAGAACTCCATCATATTCTAAAATACGACCAAAGTCTGGTCGAAAAGATGATGGAATGTATGCAGTGAGATTTTCTGATTATACATGGGCACATTCAGATCCGGATGCTAAAGATCATTATGCAAGTAGGAAAGAAATCCAAGAAATTGCGGAACAATATGACAGAACTATAGATACAATTACGGGATTTGATGATATTGAACAAATTAATTCTTTACAAGCAGCAACAGATTTGCTTCTTGATCAAATTATTAACCAATTAAGAGCAGAAAATCGTCAACAAAGCGAATTAATTGAACGTGCACGTTATTCTTATGCACAAATTTTTAAAAAGTTAGAATCAGAATCTGATCAATGTCGAAAAGAGATCGAAAAACTCAATGCAACGAATGCCAGTCTTGAAAGCAATTTAAGTAAAGTTATTTCTAGTGCTTCTGATCGAATTAGAGAAGCAAAAGAAGATTATGATAAACAAATTTCTGAATATAAACAAGAAGTAAATGAAAAAAAAGATGAATATGACACGTCAATGAAAAGATTTCTTGAACAAAAAGTTCAACTTGAAGAACATGTAAAAGCTCTTCATCGTGTATTTCAAGTTTTTCAAAATGATACTGTTTATACGACTCTTGAAGACCTCAAACAAAAGCAATCATCGCTAAAGAAGAAACTTCAGAATCGTGACAATGAGATATTAAAACTTAATAATCACATTTCCAATCTTCAAAAACGTCTACAAGAAATTGAAGAAGGCAAATCGATTGTTGAAAAGTCTAATGAAGAACTTCAACAAAAGCTTCAACTTTCCGTCAGAACAGAACAAGAAGAAGAAAAATCCAAAGAAAAAGCCTCCGACGATACCACTTTTTCAGAAAATGCCGATCAAACCACCAAAACGGATCCATCTCAATATTTACACATTAATCAAAAGTTATCCAAAATCACGGATTTACTTACTGATTTTCTTCAAAACAACAATTCCAAAGAATTTCTTATCAAATCCAAAGATGAAACTGAGATTGATCAATTATTAATAAGTTGTGATTCGAAAAAGATGCTTCATGCATTAGATGTTAAAGTTGATGAAATTATCAAATTAATTGAATCATTAGATTCGACGACCAAAAACAAACAAGAGCCAACACAAAAACAAGTTAATTTACAACCACGAATTATCCAATTAATTGGACCAATTACGAATAATAACAAAGACAAAAAAGAAATTAATCAAAACGCAATAACAAATTTCCATAAAACTATTCGACAATTATATACATATAAATATTTATCAGATCAATGGCATCATCGAATGGGGAAAACGTTAATTCGATTTCCAGAATTTCTAGTTTCATATTATTATCAAGAGAACAAAGGAATGTTTCGTTGCATCCAAAAATGCAAACGAATAATTCATATTATTGAAACAGATGAAAAACCTGAAACGAAATTATTTAAGAAATTTTTATATGAGAAATTTACTGTTGATGAATTAAGTTTTTTTTTAGAGATGCGGACATTTTTAATCAATGATTATGAGAATGAAACACAACAAGTTATTAATTTACCAATTGGAACATGTCAAGAATTCATTGCGAAGATTCTTGGCTCTAAAACTCCAATTACTAAAACACTTTATGAAGAATTAAAGAATTTTGAAGTCAATGAAAAAATCGATTTTTCACAATTCAGTTTAATTCTCTTAAAATATTATCGAAATGAACGAATCAAACGACGTAATGCAATTCGCTTATTATTCCAAAGTAAGAAATTAATCAAAGATAAAAATAGTAATGTTGATTTCGAATGTTTTGTATCTATAATTCAAAGTTTAGGATTCAATGGAAGTTTAGATGAAATCTTTGAGTTACATCGTAATGCTATTGACTTCTCGAAAGGAAATGGAATAACAATCGAATCAATGCTCGCTGCAATGGATAATTTATCATTCCATTTCTATACAATCGAATTACCATTCCAATTAACAAAACAAATAGAAAACATTTCGTTGAATATGAAACAAATTAAAAAACATTGGACATTGTTCATACAATGGTTTAATGATATGAAGAAGCCGAATATTTTCTTGGGAAATTTATTGGAAGCAAGAATCGAAAGTAAAATTAGAATCGTTGATGAGATGTTTAATTCAAACGTTTTATCAACAAATTTGTTTTATGAATATCGGAATTTGTTGGATTATATGCAATTCATGTTAAATATAATAAGAAAAGGGATAAACGTGGAAATGAATCAGGAAAATTGTGAAAGAGAATTGTTGATCTTGGAAAATTTGGTGAACCTTTTGGCTGAAAATATAAGTAAGAATAAGAATAATGGACAAAATAAAATTGTTATTTAATATATAAAAATTGTTTGAAAGAATTTTTTTTTTTGTTTTAATGTTCGCAAATTTTAAGAAAACTTTTACTTGAATAAATATATTCATAATAAATTGTTTCGTTTGACATATAAAAGAGCTTATGAATGCTATCCTTAAAATGTACTTTCCTTTAATAGATAAAGAAGGTGAACATGTTTAATTTAGTGTACACTGTCTCTAGTGTTCAACTGTTTATTAGGACTTTTTGAATGAGATGGAAATGGAAGAAAGAATTATGGGTAACAAATATAATAATTTTTTTGTCTTTCATTTTTCCTATTATCAATGCTTCTGCTTGGAAAAATGTTGTATGATTTGGATAAATGCTTTTCTCTCACACCTTTGATTTGAACTCATTTTAATTAGAAAAATATTTAAAATATTCTTGTGTATGATGATTAAATATTTATTTATTATTAGTATCAATTCCTTCTTGTTCTAGAAGCAATTTAACTATTTCAGCGTATCCTCTTTCAGATGCCCCCATAAGCTCTGTTTTAAATAATTTGAATAATTTCCAAATATTATTTTCACACACCAAAAAATGAAAAGAAAAAATAAATATAATAAAATAATATCTTTATCATTGATATCAATACCTTTTCGTTCAAGTAAACGTCAAAATATATCAAAAATATTTGATTTGCCTTGGATATTATCTTAAATTTTTTTAATTTCACTTAAAAAATTAAAATATTTATCATAATTATCCATTTTTATCACAAACAAAGTATATGTAATTTGACTAATGACTAGATTATTGGTTAATTGATAATTAATATTAAACTTGTTCATGATTAAATTTGCTGTTTCCTTAATATTTTCATTATTTAAACTAAAAATAATTTTGTTATAATATAAAGGTATTTCCAATTCATCATCTATAATTTTTGATTGAAACCCTCCATCTTTTTAGGATTTTCCTTTAACAAAAACAGATCAAAATGCATACAAAAAGTTATTTTGGGGTGTACCATTATAACGTTCCCAGTGAATTCACTTTTTTCATATGGCACTTTTTATATTAAACACTTCATTAATGCATGGATTTTAAGCGACAATTTTCATATAAAAATATGAGGCAGCAAAGGGTAGAGCAAGCTCTCAGAGGAATACCAGTTACTTCAAGCAACCCAAAACATATTGATTCCCTTAATTTAACTGAAGAACAAATCCAAAACACTGAAAGCATATTAGAAGACTTGATTTCAGAAGAACCAGAAAGGTCTATTCTTGGCTTAAAAGATTTACGAAATCAAGTATCAATTCTTAAGACTAAAATCATTGGTTTTTTAGGTCCTCTCCATATTAACCGCTTATTTTTTTTACTACAAAATGTTCAATATCAAGATGATGTTCTCACAATTCTTGCCCAAACAGCGAATCCTGAGTATTCTGAACTTTTATTAGCTAATCAGTGCCCCCCAATGCTCATCCACTTTTTGAATACCGATAACCTCCGATACAGAACGATAGCACTTTTGATCATTGGCAACAATTGTCAACATTCCAAAATCTTTCGAGATTGTATGTTTGAAACCCAAGTTCTTAAAAGTGTTTCATTATGCCAACCATATGACATTAAAGAGAAGATCTGGGCATTAATTTGTTCACTTGAAAAAGCACCATATCCCAATGGCTATGAACAATTTATTACAGAAACGCTTGTACAATATTCCATAGAACCGAATTATAATCGATATATTAATGACAACACGCAAACCATTAATTTACGGAAAATGATAATTAAAGGGTTCAACACGATGCTTATCAATGGCTGCAATGAGTTTATACAATATTTAATTAATAACAATTACATATTTATATTAGCGGAATCATTACTTAATTCATCTACAAAACATTACATTAATATCATTAACTTATTATCTGAATGTTGTATTGATGACATAGCAAAATCACAAATGATAACTAATGACATACTGACTATGATTCGTGATATTATATCGAATAATCTTTATGCTAATGATTTAATTTCTTCATGTTTCACATTCATTTCAAATTGGATTGATTTAACTAATGATTACATTCCTCAATTGTCTGATATATTATGTACTAAAATTGATTTCGTTACTTTGTATAACATTTCGTCATTTATGTTACAGCAAAAAATCACGCGAACACTCGAAAGAATCGTTTTCGTTATATTACCTGAACATATACCAATTGTAATATCGAAGGAGTTGGTCGGCATTTTGGGGAATTTGATGCTGTCGTGCGAACTGAATTTGAATGTTTTCATTGTGTCAATTTTCGTGAATGTGTTCGCAAAATGTCGAGAAATGACCGAATTCTTGAGCGAGCTGGCGGAGGAGCTGCAGCAGTACGTGATGTGCGAGTACTACGAAGAAGTGATGGAAATGGACGAAAGTTTTAAGGCACAGCAACTGTTCGATAACGTGAGAGAATACATCGGAACGGAGGAGGAAATGTAATAAATGAATTCGATTTTGTTTTTGAAGGAAGTCACACAATGCTAAAGTTATGGCAATTGAATAAATGTTTTAAACGTTCGAAATCGGGAAAAGAATTTAAAGAATTTGTATTATATTTATTTGTATTATATTTATTTGTATTATATTTATTTGTATTATATTTATTTGTATTATATTTATTTGTATTATATTTATTTGTATTATATTTATTTGTATTATATTTATTTGTATTATATTTATTTGTATTATATTTATTTGTATTATATTTATTTGTATTATATTTATTTGTATTATATTTATTTGTATTATATTTATTTGTATTATATTTATTTGTATTATATTTATTTGTATTATATTTATTTGTATTATATTTATTTGTATTATATTTATTTGTATTATATTTATTTGTATTATATTTATTTGCATTATATTTATTTGTATTATATTTATTTGTATTATATTTATTTGTATTATATTTATTTGTATTATATTTATTTGTATTATATTTATTTGTATTATATTTATTTGTATTATATTTATTTGTATTATATTTATTTGTATTATATTTATTTGTATTATATTTATTTGTATTATATTTATTTGTATTATATTTATTTGTATTATATTTATTTGTATTATATTTATTTGTATTATATTTATTTGCATTATATTTATTTGTATTATATTTATTTGTATTATATTTATTTGTATTATATTTATTTGTATTATATTTATTTGTATTATATTTATTTGTATTATATTTATTTGTATTATATTTATTTGTATTATATTTATTTGTATTATATTTATTTGCATTATATTTATTTGTATTATATTTATTTGCATTATATTTATTTGCATTATATTTATTTGTATTATATTTATTTGTATTATACATTTTGCATTTGACTTCGATTATCGAAATTCAATATTCTCTCTAATTTATTTTTAAGTTCAACCTTTACTGAGGATCATTCAATTTCAAAATAAATGAAAATTATTAATTTTGCATCAGAAATGCATGGGAAAAATCTATATAAAAATCATTTTGACGATCAAAGTCAATTCAATTATCAATCGTGGATAAAAGACGGTTACTTGGATGGCTAGCCATTGAAATTGTTTTGGAGTAATCGTTTTTCACAGAAAAATGTCTGTAAAAACGGTTTCGTTCAACCCAGTTCCTTCAAGAAAATGTTGCTTGTTTTGTTTTTTGGATTACACATAGCAATGGAAATCGATTCCGAAGGTAACCACTGGTATGAATTTCCGAATATATTTTTAAATTTTTCAGAAAATGCTACGATTGATTTATCATATATGAACCAAAGAGCAAATCAGAAAATTTCCATAAAAGATGGTCACTTCGTAAGACCAGATGGAACACCAATTCGCTTTTTTGGAATAAATTTTTGCTATGCTGCAGGATTTCCAGATAAATCCATTGCACCCTATCTTGCAAAAAGAATAGCACAATTAGGAATTAACCTTGTTCGTTTTCATCATATGGATAATTATAATATCTGGGAAAACAATGCTGAATCCAAACTCAGTGAACAAAAGCTTGATAGATTACATTATTTTCTTTATTGTCTTGGCGAGAATGGAATCTATGCCAACATCAATCTTCATGTCAGTCGTGTATATCCTGAACCTGAATTTACTAAAGAACTTCAAAATAATTTCTCTTATGCAAAAGGTCTTGATCGTTACTATCCTCCTTTTATCCGTGATCAATTGAAGTATGCTCATGATCTTGTTGGTTCATATAACAACTATACAAAACATACACTTGGTGATGATCCAATGATATTAAACATAGAACTAAACAATGAAAATTCCATGTTTGACCTCACAACTAAGTATCCCTATATAGCTGGTACTGTTTTTGAAACAGAACTCCTTAAGCAATGGCACAATTGGCTTCGAAAAAATTATCCATCGTCCGACGGTTTTTCTGTAATCAACAAAACATGGAACAATGAGCCCATAGACCGTAGTTATGACCTTATAGTAAATGCCACTCGGTCATGGCAAACAGATACTAACACTGAATATTCTTTTGATTCTGAAACAGGAATACATACTTTTAATGTTAAATCAGTTCCAGTTCAAACTTGGTCAAATCAACTACATTTCAATAGTGTTAATGTCACTGCAGAAACTACCTATACTATTGAGTTTGAAGGTTCTGCTATTCCAAATACATCTGGTAATGATATATCTATTTCATTTTCTCTTCAAGAGAATCGTAGCCCATACAGTACCTTTCACGTTAGTTCACCAATTATTGTTCTTACTTCTACTATGACAAAATATACGGCCAAATTTTCCACTCAAAGCTCAGTCGAAACTTCTAATAAGATTCTCTTCAAAATCATTGTTGGAGCTGTTCCAGGTACATATCATATCCGGAATATCAAACTTTATCAAGGTATGGAAATATTTAAATTTTGGGGAGATACACCAACTATCGATACAATTGGGATTCCTGACAGTAGTTGGCCAAGGCTATCTCAATCTGACTTCAGATTATTCATTCGTGACACTGAAGAATCGACTCAACTCAATATTACAAATTACATCAAAAACGAACTTGGCTTTAAAGACTTATACATCTTAGACTCACAGTGTAACTATGGTACTTTCTTATCATATACACGTGAATATGAGATTTCAGATATTCTCGATATACATTCATATTGGCAACATCCTTCATTCGAGGAAGGTCATAGTTGGGAAAACCAATATTCTTCCATCACCAATTTGCCAATGTTTAATTCTACTAGTTATGGGACAATGAATTCATTAACTCAATTTCGGCCATATAACAAACCTTATACATTGTCAGAGTATAACCATCCATTTCCAAATGAGCATTTACATGAGAAGTTCCCAATATTAGGTGCAATGGCATCATTTTATGATTGGGACGCAATATATCAATTTGCTTATGATCATTCTGGTTATGTTAACAATGGATATTCCGGTGGTTATTTCGATATGAAAGATAATCCAATTGACTTTGCGCTTGCTCCGTTTTGTGCGTTTGCATTTAGACAAAAATACGTTTCGAAATCAAATCAAGTACTTTACACAAAAGTGCCAAAGAGTAAAGTTGAATCAGCTAACAAAAATATGAAAAGTATATATACAGATTTATTTAAAGATAAACCTATTCCAAAAGGTTATCCTTCAAGATTTGAGATAGAAATTGCAGATACAAATTCTGGTGAAATTGAATATAATTTTGTTGGTGGTGAAATTAATGCATCAAATGAAGGTTCATTTGAAACAGATGAAATTATTTGGAAAAATACCAAATTTTATCCAAATGAGACTGCTTCATTTCGTGTAAACACAACGAAATATAAAACAGTTACCGGTTTTATTGGAAATAATCGGATGACGGAAACTGTCGATTTAGACCTACTAAAATTGAATCTAAAATTGAATGAAAATTTGAATGAATCTGCAACGGTTGGTATCGTCACTTTAGATGATAATGAACTTCAATCATCAAGTAAGATCTTATTAGTAATAGCAGGTAAATTTAAGAATTCAAATCAAAAATGGAACACTGCAAGGACATCAATCGGAAGCTTTTATGGAGGAAATTGGGGAAATGCGCCACTGATGGTCCAATATATTAAATTTAATGGAACTTTGTTCTTTGGTGAAAAAGAAAAGCCAACAATCTGGACAATAAATTACATGGGAGAAAAGAATCAAACACTAAATGTTCAAGGGAAAAGTGGTGAATGGACATTCCAATCAGATGAAGATAATCCATCGCTGCAATATTTGATCGAAAGAGTTTTCCCCGAAGGAAATCTGGCGGTATCGATTGCACTGAGCGTTGCTGTTCCTGTGATTGCGTTGTCTGCAATTGTATTTGCGGTAATAATGAGAGCCAGAAAGTCAACAGATGAAGTTAATAATGCATAAATTATTTGAAATGTTTTATTTCTTTAAACTTTTATTAAGAATAGCATTAAATGTTCCAAATTTAAAAAAAAAATGCGGACAACGATAGTTATGTTTGGGTAATTAAAGAATGTTGTTCCAGAAATCACTGGAATAACGTCACAAGGTTATTTTGATTTTTTTCAAGTCATTGAACCATCACTTTATGAAAGATGTTCATATATTAATAAGGATAATGTTACATTTATTGATTATGCAGCATTTTTCGGAGCAATTAAATGTTTTAATTTTTTACTTAGTAATGATTTACCATTAAATAATACGGATAAATATGCTGTTGCAGGTGGAAACGAAGAAATTGTTCGAACTTGTCAATGAAGTTTAGCAGAATTTAATAATCGTTTAGAAATAGCTATCGAATTTCATCGAAATGATATATTCCAATATCATTAACAACAAAAGATGTAAAAATTATAATTTTGAAGATTTAATTAAAAAATGTGTTTTATATGATAATTTTAAAATTTTTGCGTTTTTAGAAATAGAAGGAATTCAACTTGATAAAAAAATTATTATGAAATCGATCGAAGCAGGGAATTTGTATCTTTTACAATATCTTATTTCTAAAAAATCGATTAAGATAAAATTTGATGATATCAAATCATTATCAGGAAACAAAGAACTTCTCAATTTCCTTGTTAATTATAAATATATTAAAATAGGCAAGGATATTTATAAAATTTTTAAAATATTTGAAGAAATATTTTTTAATGCAGCTAAAAATGGTAATACAGATATAGTTAAAATATTCATAAATGAAATAAAAGATATCAATAAATAAAAGATATCATTTCAGAAAAGAAATTTTTTCGTTTTGCTTGATGCATTTATTTATACTATATAAATTTTTTTAAAGTAATTTTATATATATAAGCAATACATCAAATTTGCTCAAAATATTTAATACAGCATTTATGATTGCATGCAATAAAAATAATATTGAATTAGTTAAATTATTACTTTCACATGAAGGAATTGATGTTAATGCTAATTATATATTTATTTATATTATATGGAATCTTATTAAATAATTTAATTTGTCGAAATAATACCTGGAATCCATTTAAAAAAATTTATACACCATTAATGAAGGCATGCTTAAGCAATCAAATTAAAGTAGTTAAACTCCTTCACATAATCCTAGTGATGAACAAGCTTGCGATGTTTCTTTATTTTCATCAATTTTTGTTATAACAATTTACAATTTCTAAAAAATATTTGGAATTTATTTGTAAAATTTTACACAGCAGTTCGCATTGCAAGAATGTTTAAACACAGCGAAATAATGAAAATACTTCGGCAATAAATAATAAACTTCAAACTTAAAAAAAAAAAAATACTTTAAAGCTTTTAGTTAAATCATAATTTCAAAAAAGAAAATTAATCAAAAATATGATATTATATTTATATAAATTATTTTAAGCTTCAACTGAAGAAGTTGTGATGGTGTCATTTGTTTCAGAACTTGCCTCAACTGATATATCTTCGTTTTTGTAGCTACAAATTGCTTTTGTCGTTAAAGTGTGTGTAACTCTTTTTCTGGATCTTTTTTCTTTTTTTGTTTATGGTCATGTTAGTGATAATGAAATTGAACACTATGTGAATCTTAATTTTGTAATGTATAAATGTAGACGCCCAATTCCATGAATGTGGCTATGTGTGACGGCTTGTTCTTTTATCCTTACCGAATGATGTACAATAGAAGCATGAATCTTTGTGATTACTTCCTTGTGGGAAATCATCCACAAGATTCAATCTTAACTGTAGAAAAATTTTTCCATAAGCATTCATTAAGTTATGCACAGATTCAAGGACTACTTTATTTTGTTCCTTAGAACCATAAACGAAATAGTAAGTGTGGTAAGGTTTATAACATGATCGACATATGATATATACTCCCATTCACTATTTGAATTATTTTTATTATCTGTATATTTTCAATCTGTTGGCTTACTTAAAGGATTTGTTGAAAAAAATCCTCAATTAGTAGAGAATTGGGTAATTGTTTTACCAATTAGTTTAATAGATGTTTTAAGAGTTGATCGTCGCCGTAAGGATGTACCTTCCTATTTAACACCCACAATTAATAAATCTCCCACAACATTAAATTTTTTATTGTAATGCCTCGTAGGTTACGTAGACGTAGTTATTAACGTGGACGTCCATTAAAGACTGTTAAATATTCTAATGAGACATATAATAGTTCCGGTCCTATTACTTTCAATGTCGGTGACATTGGTGATCAAGTATCAGCTACCTTTATTAGTGCAGTTGCATCTCAAGGTATGCGTAAATTAAAGAACTTTACGTTAAAGATGATAACTGATATTGAAATTCCATTACTTTGGGCCTTGGTATATGTACCTGATGGTACAAGTATTCAAAAAATCAGTTTAGATACTGTAATTAATCAAGTCTTTTTAAATGTTCAATGAAATTATGCAGTTACATATTAATAAAAAATTTTCACCCACTTTTATTTATATGTTTGATCCTCATCATATAGGATCTATTAGTAGTTAATCTTATTATTCACGAAATAAGGGACGTGTTATACAACGTAAGTTAGTTGGCCCTATTAATTCCCCACTTTCTAAATATGAATTAGACCGATGATACTTATTATTATGTATTTATTGTTATTGAACCCAATTCTCCCAATACTCTTTATACACAGATTCATGTCATTTTTATTCATTGAAGTTCTCTTTCTCGAGGTGGGACATTTTATTATTATTTATATGATTTTGGTAGTACTACAGCACCTCCAACTGACGAACGTCATGTTGCATTTTTAACACAACAACAATCAGTTATATTTTATATACCAGAAACCAATTTAGATATTGCAGCACCAAGTATATTATATGTTCCTAATTCTAATAATTCATTTGATTTACCATCGTAAGATGTAAACCATTCAATTAATTTTTAGATATTTTTATTTTCTTATCGGTTTTTCTGGTTAATATTTTTTTTTTCTTTTCGACTTTTCATATTTGTTTTAATAACAAAGTATGTTTACTCGATGGGCAATTGAGAACTTTTTAAACCTAGGTACCCCCTCCCACAAAGAGAGCCCTAATGGCGAATAAGTGCATTTATCACAAACCTGCCGTTGCCCGACTCCGCGGAGCATTTTTTTTATAAAAGGGCGTAGACAGGTGATCAGTATAAAGTATACAAAGGGTGAAGGTCAGGTTAAATTTTATTTTTCAATAGACCGTTATTATAGGCCCACAAATATAATAATAATTTTTACTATAGCACCCATCTTGCGGAGGACGTTAGTGGTACCTTCAGCCAGATTATATTACCCTTTGCTAGCAACAATATAAAAATGTACCTATAAACGGTCTCCAGATAGATGGAATTGAATACTTTATTTTGTGAATTCTTAAACTATCATGAGGGGATTGATCTCTCATGTGTCTCATTATACATCGTGTTTTATAAACCTTAAAAACAATTCCATGCTGTCCCATATAAAGAACTATTATATGGTAAATATGAATATATGAAATATAATACGGTGCAAAACAGAGAGAACCCCAATTTCAAAAGTATTCAAAAAGTTGAATTTTGATCGTACTTGGACGCTTCCATTTGCTTTATTTTCAATATTTCTTTTTATCTGATGGGTGGAAGTAATAGTCATGCAAAATTCAAAGAAAATCTTCAAACACTGCAACACCTTGAGAAAATTATTTTTGATTTAAACAAAGGTAATATTGATCAAACAGTTGAGCTTTCATTAAATTATTTGCCCGAAGATTTTCCATATTCATATTTTCATGTTATTTGTAGAGTTATTTATTCATATTTTGTTGCGAAAGGTTTTGAAAAATTATGCATCGAATTTATACAAAATATGGAAATTACAACAAAAAATAAAATCTTTGATATATTTTCACAATTTCTATTATCAATTAATAGTCAAGAATCAAATTATCTTATTGTAAATATGCTTGAAAATCGGTTAATTGATCCAAAAATTATTCAAAACAAAAATAATTCATATTTTGAACAATATTTTCTAGGTGATAAACATATTAAAGAAGGTTTGAATCCACTTGAACTTGCAAATATAATTCGAAATGATGGAATCGAAAACCTTCAAGAAATATCATCACAAAAAAATTTTAATTTTAATCAATCAATTGAGCCAACACTTTATGAAAGATGTTCATTTATTAATAAAAGATATGTTTCATTAATAGATTTTGCAGCATATTTTTCAGCAGTTCGATGTTTTAAATATTTATTAACAAAAGGTGCAATTGTAAATGAAACAGGTAAATATGCAATTGCAGGTGGAAATGAAGAAATTGTTCATTTATGTGAACAAAATCATTCAACATTTGAAGATGCATATGAAATAGCAATCGAATTCCATCGAAATAATATCTTTAAATATTTTTTCGAAAACAAAATTATTGAAATACATAATTTAGAAAAATTAGGCGAAAAATGTATTTTACATGATAATTATGAAATTTTTTCATTTTTAGAAGAAAATGGAATGAAAATTAACAAAAATATTATCAACGACTCATTTATAACAGGGAATACTTTTCTTTTTCAATATTTTCAAGAGAAAACTTCGATTTCAATTAATTTTTATGATATTCCAAGTTTTTGTGGTAACGAAGAATTTTTTAGATACTTTGCTAATAGCGGATATATTGATATTAAAAGTAGAGTTTTAAAATTTTATTCGGCTTTTGTTGAAATGATTTTTTGTTTAAACATATTGTTTCAAATTTTTTTTGAATTTTTAGATTAGCTCTTTCTATTGCATCTTCTAATGGTCATGGAGATATAGTTAAAATAATTCTTAAACAAAAAGGAATTAAAATTAATGCTAAGGATATTAATTTGTTTAATTTTTTATATATTTTAATAATTTAATATTTCAAAATAATATTTAAAAATTACTTAAGTTACTTCAAACAGCACTTATGCATGCATCTCAAAAAGGATATACAGAAATAGTTAAATCACTTCTTGAATATAAAGGAATTGACATTAATATTAAAGATATTTATATGTTTTAATCAAAATTTTATTTAATAATTTTTTATTTTATAATAATATTTGGAAATTATTTGAATTATTTTATACAGCACTTATGTATGCATCTCAAGAAGGTCATACAGAGACAGTAAAATTACTTCTAGAACAAAAAGGAATTGATATTGATGCCAAAAATATTTATTTGTTATAATTAAAATTTAATTCAAATATTCGGTATTTCAAAACAATATATGGAAATTACTTCTAATATTTAATACAACACTTATGATAGCATCAAAAAAAGGCTATAATGAAATAGTTCAACTTTTTAATGAAAGAAAGAATTAAAAGGACAAATAAACATTAGAATGAACTAATCCATAAATAAATATCTCTAATTACATTTTTAATTTGATTAATATCTAATGAAATGGAACTTTTCATATTTCGAATATTTAATTCCAAAATCAAAATGTAAAACTATTTTTTGTTTATTGAATTTTTTCATATTCAGTTGTATCGTTTTCGACTTTGCAGCATTTATTCAATGAGAATATATATATCAATACACAAACTGTTATCTGCAAAACAGCGCAAGCAATGAATATCGCTACAACGCCGCTTTTAGACAACTCGAGCATAATTGGCATACATATTGAAGATGCAACGATTGATCCTAATTGCACAATTCCGAATGAAAATCCGTATACATATTGACCAAATACGTCGAACACAAGTGTTGGAATTTGACTTAGTCCAAGTCCAAATGGAATTCCCATCATTGACATAAATGCTGCAAATAAGGTCTCATTCTTTGTCGTCTGTAACAGGAGCCCAATGACAAGTGGCACTAACCCTAAGATTCCCCAGATTAAACTAAACAGTTTGCTCCGTGGATTGTTGTATTTGTTAATGATGAAGTCAATGATGAACGATAGGGTAACGGTCGAAACGCAATTTGTCACCGAAAACGCAATTCCGTACTTAGAGGCCGCATCTTTAAACCCATAAAAGTTCCACACAACATCACCCGCAGACATAACAAGCATGCCATCAAAAACAGTCATAAACATGCCAAATAAATATATATATAATTGGGGATTCTTCAATACCTTCAAACGTGAAACGGTTGGAGGTCTAACACTGGCTTCAGAATCAAGTTCCGTGGATGGACGTTGTTGTGGTGTGTCTGGGAATTTGTGGTAGAAAAAGATAATATTTGCTAACGAAACTGCTACTACACTACAAACTACAATAGCTACAAGTTGAACACCTGAGAAGAAACAGTCATATCCTTTGCATTTAAATGAGCCTTTTCCTGCTTTGTAAATTTCTAAGAATAATCCAAATGAAAGAGATAATGAAGCTGATACAAAGGAAACACTAATGCCATGAATGGATTCTGGAGATCTAGATAAAGATATTTGCAGGCATACAAAGAATATTGAAGAACTTCCAAATGCCATCAATAAATAAAACGTAATGAAAGCGCCAGCGTTTGTAACAAATGAAAGCACTATGTATGAAACAAAAGTAACTGCAGAAGATAAAATTAATGTATTTAATGCACCAAACTTATCCAAATATACGCCAATTGGTAAAGTAAAGTACATGAGAACAACACCGCCAGTCAGCATAAATGTTGATAAGCCTTGTGAAATATTCAATGAATTAATAATTGATTCTCTTTGAGAGGGATAAACATTAACAGATCCAGTTGTTAACGATGCTATAACCATGAAAAATAGTACATAAATCCACCATAAAATTGATGGGCGTGGTTGTTCTTCTGTTGAAACAAGTGGATCGTCTCCCACCATCGATTGACAAAAATTTGGGTGTTTTCTATGAAAAACGATGAAGTCTTTTTGATCGAAAAACGATCAGTGTCACATTTGTATAAATATGCCAATATCATCTGTTTCTTATAAAGCAGTATTGCTGCTGTCATAACTGTTCCTTATTTTTTTAATTCTATTCAACGTGAATCCATTAAAGAAGCAGCAAAAATAGCTGGTCTTGATTCTGTAAGTATTATACAGCTGCAATTGCATTTTATCCTATAGATACTTTAGAAAACAAAAAAAAAATTTCTATTATTTGATTTTGGTAATACACTCAAAATTTCAATTCTTAAAGTCAAACAAAATAAAATCAAAATTTGTTCTACTGTTGAAGATGTTATTATTGGTTGTCAATTCTTAACTGATAACATCGTGGAATACTTATTAGATTGTTTCCAGGATAGATTCGGATTGGACATTCGTAATAACAGGCGTTCAATGTGTATGCTCGAGAGACAATCATCCAAACTAAAAGTTATTCTATAAAGACTTAAAAAAGAGAAAATATAACAAAATTGGTTTTTTCCAGGAGATTGATCAGAAAAAATTCAAAAATATTAATTCCAAAATTTTCCTAAATATATTAATATATTAAGACCAATCAAAGATGTTCTCAAGAAAGCAGATATGATAAAAACAGATCTTGCCGATGTAATACTTGCAGGAGGTTCATCGAATATTCCAATTGTAACAGAAATATTAAAAGGTTTCTTTTTCGAAAAGATTGTACATTGCAATGTTGATCCTGTGTTGGTGTTTGTTACAGGTGCAGTAAAATATGTAAACAACATGAGTAAAGGCCAAAACAACTAAATCAAATTTTCTGAATTCACATATTGAACATTATCTCATTTGGATCATAGCCACATCATTAATAGAATAAACGAGAAATAGAGTTCGAATATAAATATCTAATGCAATAAAATAAAATTGTATTTAATGAATAATAATATATCTTTAATTACATTTTTTATAAAATATTTTATAAAATGCTTATATGGAATCATTTGAGGCATTAATTGTTGAAAATATATGTAGAATTTTCATTGAGTATATATTATATTATTATATTATTATAATAATAGATTCTATTATAATGAATCGAAAAAACAAAAAATTGTCTCCGGGCAGGATCGAACTGCCGTCAAGAGCGTGTTAAACTCCTATTCTAACCATTAGACTACGGAGACTTTGGAATTTCTTTTTTCTATATATGATACAATGTTTATATTGAAATCTTTGTATAAATGCAAATTTCTCATGATATATTAATTTTCCAAATTTACATACTTCTGCTTCACATAATTTCAATAAAATTTATTCATTTTAAATATTTTTATTTAAAACATTACATAAAATAAAAACTACAAACATTTTAATTTCTAGGTCCAAACTTTATTTCAAAAACACCATAAATTTATTTCCCAATTTTTTCTGCAAGCAACTCGGGAACAAACATTTCCTTAAGAATGCTAATGCACTATTAAATCCACCATAAGTCCCAACCTTATTTAAAAATCCAATCTCTGCATCTTCAACTATTTCCAACGATGGTTTCAACGAAGTACAATCGAAAAGTCCGGTTGGATCATACTTTAACTCTAGATTTAATGATAAAAAGCTTCCAAAATAATTTCCTTTGCTTATTGATGTGGTCGTATGAGGAAAATCGCTATTAATAAGCATGGTTTGATATACCTCTGGAATAGGACGATGTTGAAACCATAGATGGAAGTGGGCGGCCATTATTTTGGGAGTTAAGTTCCCTCGATTTTGATGTGTACCACGAAACTTGGTCAGGAGCTGTAAAGAAACTTGAACTATCAGGTCCTGAGTCAACAAACCAAAGGTTGAATATGTTATGTTCTTGTTTAGAATCTTTAATAAGTAAATTATAATTTCCAATACCTGTGATTTCTTCTGGGCCAGAAATTGCAAGACATCGAGGATACTTCTGATAGTAAGAAAGCTGCTGCGATATAGGATATGAAATTTCAGGATCATGATTGCCAAATGTTAGTGCATATGGCACGTTACTGGAATCAATTACTTCAAGAAATTTATTGACAGATCTTTCAAAATGTCCCCCTGGAAGTTTAACTGCAACTTGATCACCATTCAAAACGATAAGATCAGGCACATTCGAAATTGATGTAAAGAAACTTGAATAATAATTATTATTGAAGCAGCGAAAAACTGTCTACTATTGGAAATATTGTTGTGCCTTCATTATATATATATATATAATGAAAAACTATTTAATATCATCGTATGTTTCTCACAATGTCGAATAAAACGAAAATAAATGCAAATGAGCAAACAATATCTATTCTACAAGAACAAATTAGCACATTAAAACAACAACTTTTTGTTAATTTCCAACACGAAACACTTAAAAACGTCGAAACGCAAACGATATTTGTTGTTCCATCATTTTTTTAAATAAAAATATTTTTTATTTTTTAAGTTCGTCGTTCTCTAATAGTTCAATACATTGTTGACATAAACAATTTTTCTTTTGTTGCACAGCCGGTCCTTTAAATTCGATACTTATGTTTATCATTTTATCTCTTGGCAAACATTTCTGGCAAAAGAATCGATGACAGTTTTCGCATATTTTAATGTTCTGATTCATCAGCGTCAAATTTGTGTTTTCGATCGAAATTTGTGTTTTACAATTACTACATTCGAACGCATATTTCTTCTTTAGGTCAGGAACATTACTACCAATGAAATCAATACAGTAAACAGTTTTGTCTGAGATAACTATAGCACGTGATGACGTTTCATCAATTGATATTTTGATTATCGGATAATTCGAAATTTTGATTTCCTTAAGTAAAATCAACTTGTTATTCGAATAGTCGATGGTCCAAAACATTACTGTGCCATTAGCATGTCCTGTAATGAAGAATCGATTAGTTACTGATTCTGGTAAATTCGCTACTGATATAGTTAAAACGGATGATTTAATGTTTTGTTCCATTATTTTCATTGCAGAAACACTCCAAATTGAAATAATTGAATATCCGCCAATTATTATTATCCCTGCGTGATCATCAATACATATACAATTGATCTTAAAATCAGTTGTAATAGGTTCAATTAATCTCATTGTACCTATATCTATTCTATTTATTACATTATTTGAAATTGCAAATGCCAAAAAGTGAGGTGAAGAAACCGCACAATTTGAGACGGAACCGTTTGTGTTATAAAATCCGATAAAAACCGCTTCTGTCACTTCACCTCCGATATATTTTAATGTATACAAATTAATTCCACCTTCTTTTTGACCTAAACATAAGAACACTCCATCTTTAGAGCAGCATAAGCAAGAATTGCTTAATATGAAGTCATCCTTAATCAATATTTTATTTTTATTATTATTAATTACTAATTTATCATTATCGATATTAATAATTTGATTATAAAACGGCGGAATTAAAATGGAATTTTGACCACAAAACATAATTTCGTTTTGTAATATTTGTAAATCGATAATTGGGAAATTAAACACGTTACTATTTAATTTCTGATAAATTATATCGTTCGGATTTGACATCAAATGTAATTTCGTAAATATTTTTGTTGGTTTTGGATGCGGCTGCTTAAATATTTGCATACAACATTGCCCAAAATTAACAATACACGTGATCGCGGCATCTCTTTCGATTTCATCCTCACTCTCAATCGCGCTATCATCTTCTTCATTCACATAACATAATGGATGGAATAAGTTTTTCGCTTCGATTGCTGCTTCACCACGTGATTTATAACCGAATATTAAATCGATCCAATTGGATAAATGCATTGATACTTTATCGCTTTGTAAGAAGTGTATCATTTTATGTATGAAGTCGCGTGGATTATTACTCCATTTACCGATTCGTACATCTCTAACATCATTACCTTCAGTTGTAGTTGTTAAAGGTAATTGACTTATATTAGTAAGGAAATCAGGTAAACAAAAGAATTGTGGAATAAGTTCTTTTACATCTGCTGGAGACATATAAGCTGCAGATAGCCATGACTCAGTGACGTCATAAAAGAGTCGATTTTGATGATCCCAACCACGATGTAAATGGATGGAGAACAAACAAAACGGATCAATACGAAACATAAAATATAACACAACCCCTAAATGCATGTAATGTGTTCCATAGAAATATTGTTTACCTGAATCTTCAAATATTGTATCAAATCGTGGCGCACGTGTTTCTCCAATTTGTCCCATTGGTAAACTCAAGTTTCGATATGATTCAATTGGAGCATCTTCTAAATCTTGCGTATTATAATCGCCAATAATCCATGGGAAAACATAATATTGCGTGTAATCACATAATGATCGTAATGATAATCGATTAAGAATACATAAATATGAAAAGTTATCAATGACTCCATCAGTCCAAAGTTTTGTTAAATCTTTACGGCGTAATAAATACGTCGAAGATAACGGTGAAAATGTATTAAAATTAGGTTTAGGTAAATGTGATAATGATTCATCAACATCTTTCTTAAATAAGTTTAAAAATGATTTTCGTTCTTCGAATTTTGGTATTAATATGAAATTCCATCCGTAAACAAAATTAAGTTCAATTGCGGATGGCTTATGTAAATAATAATGTAAAATATAATTAATTAATCCATTAATCGGCCATCCAATGATTGGATGCGATTCAAATAATGAACTTGGCCCAAAATATCCTGAAATAATATAACAAATATAAAATGTATATAATATTCGTGATGTAGAAATCGTTGAGACTTTAACCCCTTCTTCAGTTAATTGCATTCCTTCAATGAAGAAGAAATGACTTGACGTCCTAAATAATAACCCTGGTAATGGATCTACACCATAAAATAATGATACACTATAAATCGATTCAAAAGGTTTTCCATGATTTAATAAAAGCTGCAAAAGTGACAGCCTAACGGAATCTGACATTGGCAAAACGACAGAAAACGTTAACTTCTCTTGACCGTTTAAGTGTTGAATTAAATCTTTAAATTGTTCAAATGGAATTGAGATAAAACTCTTTAAAACATCAGGTAAAAGAATTAATAAATCATTAATATTAGGTGTAGGTAACATTACTGAAGTAATCTTCTTACAAGGGAAACTAGGCATTTTATATAATAAAGGAGATTTATCAATTCTTTTAGTTGGGAAAATTGGATCACTTAAAATCGATTGTGTATAAACATGAGATCTTTTCTCATCGAAGTTATATCTTTTAGAGATATGTTGTTCTCTAATATGAATGAAATAATTTAATTGGACCATAATTCTTTTTTGTTCAAAGTCACGAATTATAGAACCCATTGATTTAGATAAAATAATATCATTATGAAAATCATTTAATAATTGATTTGCTAAACTATAAAATGTTGAATTTTGTACATTTCGAAATGTTTTTAATTTATTTAACGAGGTCAAAATTTTTGTTTTTTCTTCGTTCAAATGTTTTTCATTTATATCATTAAATATTTTATTAAATTCATTATTTTCATTATTTGCATCATTAATAATTTCATTAAGAAAATCAATTAAATAATTTATTGTAAATTCGGAATAATTAACAAATTTCTTGTTCCATATCGATGTTAATTCTTCATTCGATTTCATTTCATTTATTAATGTATTAAAAATGGTTTTAATAGCTTTAGGTCTTTCATCGAAATGTTTTAGTAATTTTCCAATTATTAAAATACAAAACTTTGGCTTTTCAATATTATTTTTTATAAATATTTGTTGTGAATATAATCCGAAGAAACTCATAAAAACTTGAAAATCTTTTTTAGGTATTATATCGATTAAAAATATTAATAAATCGATAAAACATTTTGGTAAATTCTTTTTAGTGTTTTTACATAAAGTAAAAATCATTGATATTAATGTTATTATATGATTCGTTAACCAACCTTCTTTAATTCGATCACAAACGAAATTAATTATATTTAATGAGTATAAATTTCTTTTATTTAATTCACTTAAAAAAGAAATCAAAATATTTTTTAATATAATTTGTGAATACATTGGATTAAATGAAGAATTAGTTAATAATAATTCATTTAATAAATCCTTAAAATTATTATCGTTTAAGAATTTTAATAAAATATTAACAATGAAATTAATAACAGTCGGGAAATATTCCGAATTAATAATTGTTTCGACATTAAAATTATTTTGTTCATTACTTAACATGTCATTTATCGATTTAATAAATGTTGGCCAATCTTTCCATTTAATATCATTATTAGCTGAATAAACTTTTTTCAAATATTCTTCATCATTATAATCATTAACTTTAACTTTCGATTTAATAAATAATTTATATTCAGTAGGTATATCAGATGTTACAAAATTGTTTAATTTTTGCATCGAGAAATTCAAATGAAATATTGGAAAAGTCGATGAATGTGGTTCTTCAATAGGAAATGGTTGTGATTCTTTAATCGAATATTCAACAATTTCCGACGCTTCTGTAATTTTAGGAGCAAATGGAAATATTGATAAAGTATTTGGGAAATAACCAAATGACAACAAATTAATTAATGAAAATTTAAGTTCATCATTAATTATTTGAATGTTTTCGGAAATCGTTTTAAGGATTTCTGATATTTTTATACAAAACATTGACCAAAATGAATGTTTAGGGAAATTATTCGATGAAGAAAATAAGAAACTGACCATTATTAAAAATTCGGGTAAAATTGTTATATTAAAAGTATTAATTGGTTGGAAATCATCAGATAATTCAACTTCAATTGGTGTTCCAAATAATAATGATAATGCACATGACCAAGATTTAGCTATATAACAATTTTGGATACAAAATCGCATAATGAATTTAATATCTATTAATAACTTATAACCAGAAGTAATTAATGAATATAATATATCTAATGATATTTTAGGTGGAATTAAATAAAAGAAATAACATTTATTAAATTGATGATTTATTTTATTCGTTACCATTTCAATTAAAGGATAAAATAAAATATTTTCATCATTTGTTATATATTTTAAGTCATTTGTTTGATATGTTTCTTTAAAATCGGATAATGATATTATCGATTGAATTATTAAATCAAGTTTAGGATTAAAACGTGGTAATAATGCAATTAATGCAGTGGAATCATTAACATCGAACTCACAAATTCTTAAAAGATCTAAAATGAAAGTTATAATTTTTGATTTATAATTATTAGGTGGATATTGTACTATTAAACCAAATAATTTCGATATTAAATTCGACTTAAAATCAGAATTAAAAATTCCATAATCAAATAATAAAACATAAAATGAATCCCAATCAAATGTATCATTAATACAAAAACATTTTAATATATTATCTAAAATTTGTTGATCAATTAAATTCGGCTTAATATTAATTAAAATTGAAATATGTAAAGCAAATTCGATATTATTCCATTTAGAACAATTATTAAGTTGTAAACTAATTAAAGCATTTAAGAAATTATACGAATCTTCGAATTTATCGTTTTCTATTGTTTGAAGAATTTTATTAAATAACCCATAATTACCATTATAAGCAGTTCTAATATGTTTATATAAAGGAAATGAGATTACAGGTCTTGAATTCTCCATTAAACAATCAGTGTTTTTATAACCATCGAATAACTCAATAAACTTTAAAGGTGTTATAGATAAAGTTTCATTTGAAATATTATCATTTACACCATTATTTAAAATCTCTTGAATTTTATCATCTTTAATTATATTATTAAAAATTCGAATTATTCCACCGATATACCAATTCGAAACATTATTTTGTTTAGAACCAAAAATAACATTATCAGTTAAAGAACCAATTAATTGATATTTTTGAGTTCCATTTATATAAAAAGTAGTTTTGCCTTTATTATCATTAGTAATTATTATATTATACCATCTATTTAATGAATAATTACCAATCATACGATCATTCACATAAATTTCATCACATGAAGTAAATAATGATAACGTATGAATCGTACAAATCATTTGTGATGAAGCAGGATAATCTTTAAAGAAGAACCAAAAAGAAATCGATGAATCAAATGGTATATTAAATGGTAAATTTATTGTAATTGCGGAATTTCCTTGTGATTTAATAAATTCAAATAATGGAATTAATCCAAAAATATCATCACAAGAATCAGAAAATAATTTCGAATGTTCAAAGATTAAAGGAATATGATGTGGCAACAAAAATCGTTGTGATACTTGTAATATGGAAGGGAATTCATTTATTGATTTATTAGTTTCTTTCATCCAATTATCTATACCATATTGACCACATATCCACATATCATAATATGTATTAATCACAAAATCACCACATTTATGTAATAATGAAGGAAAACATAAACAACTAATAGAATCATTATCATTTTGCATTAATCCAAATGCTAATTTACGTATATTTTCTTCGCTTTGATGGAAATATTCAACAGATTTCAAATAACTTCCAACAGTTGCATCAAATGTTATATCAAAATGATGCCCTGAAATCGCAGCGAATATATCAAAGATTAAAAGTGGATCAATTTCATTATAATCATTTAATATTTTAATGGTATTAACGATACCATAACTTATCAAAGATTTCCGTAAATGATTCGAATTATTCGCTAATCGTGTTAAAACACTTAATATCGAACTTGATAATTTCGAATCTGATCGAAGTTCATATAATTGATCAAGTAAATCTTGTATCATTTGATCTTTTTTAAGGATTTCCGATAATATTATATCTAATTGTTCAATGTCTTTAATAAAAGAACAACTTTTTATAAGTAAATGAAATATTTTAAGTCGTTCCGAATCAATTTCTTGGAAAACCATTGGAAGGAAATGTAAGAAATCTTTATATTTATTAACAATTTCAATAAAATCTTTTGGCTCAATATCTTTACATATGTTTTCATAAAATAATAATGAAAATGGTTCAAATGAATCGCCTGCTAAATAAAACAATTTAAATAATGTACTTATATCAACTGTTTTAATGAATTCATTTAATGGCATCTTATTAATCGCTGGTAAAATTGAACGAATTTCAATGTCGAAATGTGTAACAAGAAAATAACATAAATCAAAAAATATTACTGATGATTGATCATTTAAACAAATTGCTAATTGATATAAAACATGCGGTTGAATTGGCGTTTCTTTTTCAGTGATTTGTTTTATAGTAATATATAAATTGGTTATCGAAGCTAATTTCATTTCATTAGAAATGTTCGGATGTAAAATTAAATTTATAAGTTGACCTAATATTATAGAAGTATCATTAGTGTTAATCACACATTGACTTCGAAACATTTGATATACAATCATTAATTGTGGATCATCGTTTTTGACTAAATAATCATTGATAGCGGCGAAGCCGTTTAATTCAATGAAAGTATTCAATAAATTCAATTTTGAATTGGCGTTGATCAAATCATATAGAAATTGGAAGCCGATGGGCGCGTTGGATTTTGGAAGATTTGGAATCGTGTTTGAAACATGTGATAGAAAACTAATCGCATTATCTGGTGAATCACCTTGGAAATAACAATTTATTGTCCGACTTATATGGCCAAAAATAAAAAAACTAAGATCAGACTTTTTAAGATCAAGTAAGATGTCCCATAAAGAAAGGAGTCCACCAGAAGCTTCAAAAAATGGTGGAAAAGTTGAATCTTCAAAAAATAAACAAAGTGAATCATTAAAAAAAGATTGATTATTTGGAATGTCATCAAGCAAATATGATATTATTAGATTTGATATTTCTTGTCCAAAATATAATGAAATTTTAGATGAAATAAAAACAGAAATGAATGAAGAAAATTGTTTTGCCGTTTCTGATGATTCAAAAAAAATTTGAAGAGACTCTCCAAATGATTGAAATAAAAGGCGCACTTCTTTTAGCACACTTGGAAAATGATCACTTTCAATATTAATTTCTGATAAGATTTCTGAAAAAAATGGTTTTGTTTGGAATATCAATGCGATTTTGGAATCATTATCTACGTTTTTTGATTCTTCTAAAAGTATTGTAATTGTATCGCAAATTGTTTCTGTTAAATCATTATCCTTTGACATCTCCAATTTATTTCCCAAACGTGCCAGAAAAAATTGGTAAGAACGAAAACTGACAAAAAATTGAACTCAAAAAGTTATAACTTTCAAAGTTCCGATGATGTCAAGAACGAAATTTGGTTTGCGATTTAATTATAATTATTGGAATTTAATTAATAAACATGAATTTTTTATGTCAATACTAAATGAAGGCACTAAGTTAATCATTGTGTTGCAGTTATGTAGATGATATTTTTTAGGTTAATATTTTCATTCCAAGATATCTTTTTAAATATTAATGGACATTATCAAATTAAAAAACGATGTTTTATTATTGAACTCCGATTTTTTTCCAAGATATTTGTGTATGTTTACGCTCACTTACCGATCAAAAGTATTCAAAAAGCCAACATTGATCAAATCTTCTTCTGGGTGGCAACATGAAACGGATCATCAAAATAAAATGAGCAAAAACTGTCTGCTTGACATATTTTTTTTTTGTTATTTTGTCTTATTTTTATTGATTTGCTGTTTGTGTTTATTCTATCGTTCTCTATTGCTTTCCATTTTTATTCATTTTGAAGATGTATATAAAAAAGCAATTGAATTTCACAAACATTTGGAAATCAATATCCACAAACGCCTGAATCATCCGAATCTTCAAGTAGTTTTTCGTTTTTATTTAGAAAAATCTAACAAAATGATATTAATGATTTGGGAAACATATGTATCATAAGCGGTAATTATGAAATTTTTTTATATTTACTTGAAAAAGGAATGAAAATTAAAGAATCTACAATCAATGAAGCAGCTAGAATTGGTAACCTATATCTTATTAAACATTTTCTTCAAAATAATTCAATTCCAAGTAAAATATTAACATTTGATATAGATTCAGGAAATTCTGAACTTGTTCTCAAAATAATTAGGAAATATATATTAGGAAATTATTTAAATTATTTGATGCAGCACAAATTTTAGCATCAGAAAAAGGTCATATAGAAATCGTTAAATTACTTCTCATTAATATATTTTATTGTAAACAAATTACTTCAAAAAAAGTACCAACAAAAATCCAAATCCTAAAAATTTTAATATTTAAATTGTGCATAATGAAACGTTAATACTTTTATTAGATTTTTAGTATCGATTTTTTTAGTAAAAGACATACCAAATCCAAAATTATATTGCAATATTGGAAAAGTTTCATATTTTTGATCCATTTATACTAGAGAGCTTCACATGTTGTTATCCTTTGTTTTGGATTAATGTTCATCATTTGCAATATTAAATCTTTTGCTTGTTCAGAAATTTGAAATTCAACTGGAAATGAATCAACACGGGTTGTAAAATCAATGTAAACGGTTATATTGAACACAGAATTTTACAACGTCTGCCAAAAATCATACAGATTATATTTAATAAATCAGTCTTGATCACTCAACGCATCCCCATGAGCGAAAAAAATGTAAATAAATGAAACTCAAATCAACTCTAGTTTTCCGATCGGAACGGAATCTTATTTCAATGGATTAACTATTTGAAAATATTCTATGAGCTCTCACAAAATCCAAATTAATTTTACGCGTTTTCGAAAATTCGTTGTTCAGACAAAGCTTGTCAATATTCTTTTTATGCTCCACCTCCTCATAAAAGATTCCCAAGGAATCGTTGGTGATGTTGATATTCAATCTATAAGCACTATTTTTAATTTGAAAGAGGAAATATCACGGTTGACGAAGAAGTCACCTGATGATTGCATACTTATATATCAAGGAGCAATATTGGTTGATGTTCGTACTCTCCAATCTTACAACATTCAAACAAATTCTACACTTTATGTCACATATAAACAAAAAGAAGATAAACCAACAAAAGATAATCACAAAAAAACGGATTTAAAAGCATCCCCACAGGGGATTTTCGGAGAACTTAAAAACTCTCCTATGATGAAATCTATGATTGAGTATTTTCAAAATAATCCACAGATATACATGGACATTTTGAAATCTAATCCAGAATTTCAAAAAATTGCTGAATCTAACCCTCAGATTCAGCATGCCTTAAATGATCCAGACATGTTAAAAGAACAACTAGGTTCATTATTAAATCCAGATGCTGGGAATGAAAATGCGCACACATTTGATAGGATGATGGATCTTGTTGAATCTCTCCCAGGTGGATTTCAAGCCCTTAACCATACAATCAATGAGTTTGATCCTGTTCTTGATGGGCTTCAAAATCAACTTAGCTTATCACCAAAAATACCGACAAAATTAACCAAAGAAAAGCCAGACAAACCATCTGAAGACCCACTTCCCAGCATTTCGATGGGTAACAATAATAATTTTCAAAATCCAAATATGTTATTTGGTAAAGGTCTTGATCTATTTGGATTACCACGGCCTCTCCAACCTCAACTCCCACCTAAAAAACTCGAAGAAACACCCCCAAATGATAGCTCAGCTGATTTGGTCGTAAGCGGCATTTCAAAGTGTATTGAAAACAGATTTAATATCATTGAATTGCCTGGAATGGAACTGCTCAAAGAATTATATGGTGAACTTTCTCCCGAGGCTAAATATAAAAATGAGCTAATGCAATTAGAGGGTATGGGATTTAGAAACAAAGACAGAAATATTAAGGCACTTACAGAGTCGAATGGTGACTTGTATCTTGCCATTGATTACCTCGTGTCAAATTATGAATAAAATCTATTTTAAGGATTAAATAATTGATGTTCCATCTCTGAAAAAGTCCTATTTTGAGTTGAAAATAATCGGATTATCACATTTGGCCGGCTGATTACGCACACAAAATCTGTTTCAATAGTTTACTTAAAAAGAATTCGATAAGATTTGATTTAGAAAAATTCCAATCTTAAAGATTTTTTAAATAAATGATTGGATAAGGCTTGGTTTTAGACATTTTTATCACCTCAATATTTCCTTAGTTTTGAAATGAACATTATTTGTTTCCTTTATGTTCAAGGACTTTAGAATGTGCTTGTTCACTAATGTTTATATATAAATATAGAGTTGGATTATATCTTATTTGAACCAATATTAAAAATCAAATTATTATATATGAAGATGATAAAAAAACTAAATTTGAAG
Organism: Histomonas meleagridis; assembly: GCF_020186115.1. NCBI lineage: Eukaryota > Parabasalia > Tritrichomonadida > Dientamoebidae > Histomonas > Histomonas meleagridis. The sequence continues at coordinate 108,602 of NW_027150888.1, forward strand.
CATATGGCGTTGATCCAGACACTGGCAAGAAACTTATAAATGTTAATCATATCTTTATTAATAAAAGATCCAATGATTCGGCAAATTCGAGTTTGATTAATTATTATGATGTAATATTTTCTGGTTCATGGGATGCAAGTTTTGAATATTCCTTCACAACGAACACATCCAACACAGCAATTTGATAAAAATCAATTTTGTTTATACGTGTAACATACAACATCAAAAAGAATTCTTTCATTTTTGTTAAGAAACCAATAGATAACTTGCTAGTTTATTAGTAAATCCACTTTTGAAAATATAACAAAATAATTTTACAAGTCAAATGACACAACAATATCATGATAAATTTTGCATCAGAATTAATTCATGTATGAATTTTTGATTTGATTCAGCTCAAGCATCAAATAATGTATTCGGAATTTGACATGAAGTTTATTTTTATTTTTTTTAATAAACAAAAAATACCACTTTTTTATTCAATTCTTATTATTGTCTTAAACAAAGGTTTATATCTTTCATTCCCCACCTCGATCGTATATTCCAGCTCATATGTTCCGCACGTTCTTGGAAGACATATAAATACTAATGTTTGCTTTTGATCGGGCAACAAATTTTTGAAATGCATCGACTTCTCAAACGGTATCAAATTTGTTTCATCAAGTTCCACCTTACCCGATATTGGCTCCTGGCTTATGTTTGTTATCTCTAGCGAAAGTGTGCACTGTTTTAAGCGCTTTAAAGGAGGAACTGACCAAATGAGCCCCAACGGACCAGGCGGAAGAGGAATCTTTATTTCGAAACAAGACAGCATGGTCGAGTTAGACCAGACGACGCTGAGTCCTAAGGCCATATCATTAAGGAGTTTAAGTGATGAGTTTGATGCAAATGATAAATAATATAAATATGTGTCGGGAACTCGTTGAAGGATAAAAGCTGACTCATACTCAGAGAGAGAATGTGATGGATTGGGTGAAAAGTGTAAATCAAGATTGTTGATCTCATGATTTGTATCTAAAAATTCAAAATCAAAGCTGAGTTTGTCACTAGATGGATTAAAAATACAGTTGTACTTTAGGGGAAGTTCAATTGTAAGATCTGAGGATGTAACTTTAGTTGAATAATCTGATTTCCATATGGTAAGTTCAGCTGTAGCAGGTCGATGTGGAAGTTGAACAGAAAGAGGAACAGCAATAGATGCTTCAGAAATAAATGTTTTTCTTTCATCAGTTAACGTTTGAATTTGTGATGTCGAAATATGTGTACTCCAATCTGTATATTCAATTTTTGATATTTCACAAGTGAAACAACAAGGATCCCAATCACTTGCTTTGGTATTTGAAGTTGTTCCATCTCCCCAAAAAATAACAAGCCAAAATTTCAGATTTTCGCCAGGATATCCAAAGTTTCTTGTTTCAACCTTATCTTCTTGTTTGAATTGTTGTGTTGAATATTTAAATTCTGGAATAACAATTGTGTATGTCAAATCATTTTGCTGTGTATTCATTTTTTTAGCGAACGTTTATTTTCAAAAAATGAAGTGATTTAACGTCTTTAAACGTCTTAAAGTATATTTATCTTTAACAAATTTCATTATCATTTTAAGGCACAAGAGTAAATATATTTATAATAGGATTAGATTTTTAAATCTAAAGAAGAATAGTTGTTAATAAAAATATTTATTATTTTTTGCTTTCTGTTTATAAGATATCTTAAATGCATTTCACATAAATTAAAAATTAAAAAAGGTCAAAAAAATTTATTTTATTGAGAATTTTTCATCATCCTTTGGAACGGATACTCATAATCGTATTCGCGTAACCATATGAAGTCATCGGAATTTAATATTTCATTATTTTTTGCCAAATCGAATCCAATTATTTGATTAATTTTTGCATCTCTTTCATCTGATTTTGGTAATCTATTTAATACCATTACATAAAGTATTTTATCTATTTCTCTATAAACTCTATCATTATCGACGCAAATTAAAATTGGATTTACTACATCATCGAATTTTTGAACATTTTCATTTGTTATAATAATAGAACATAATAATTCAAGATCTATTAGACCATATAATTGATTATCAAAATTTTCGATTAAATGATTTAAAACGAATTCATATAAATTTGACGATGTTTCATTATTCAAAATCTTTAATTGCACTAACCTTGTATAGACAGTAACAATCGAAAACATCAGTTCTTCATCCCAAAGAACAGTTTCATTTTTCATTAATTGATCAATGACATCTATAAAGGCTGCATTATGGTTCCATTTCATGAAACTTTCTGTTTGATATTCGATTAACACTATAAAAGGCTTAATATAAATACCAATGTAATCATTAATTGTCGTTAAAAAGAAATTCCAATATGAATTAATAATTATTTCATAATTTGGTAATGAATATCTTATAATTGTAATTATTAATTCTAAAACATCATCCAATATAAGTGAATCATCTAAATCAGGTAATTTGAAAAATTGTTGAATACAATATATTATAGGTGAAACATCAATGTTATTTTTAAATCGTTCAATTATCGAATTAATACAACATAATAATGTACTTACATAATTTAAATCATCAAATTGACTTTCAAAATTCTCATTAATACGTTCACAATATTTAATTAGTTGTATACTCAAATAATTATTATATAAGCCAAGTAAAAACTCTTCTTCTTGAGTATAAAACACAAATTTACGTAAAACAATAAAAGCAAAGTTCTTTATACATATGTTATTCTCAAATATAGTTGAAATATATTGTGATGGAATACAATAATTCTTATTATCCATCATTATTGACATGATTTGGCATCCTAATGTAAAGCGTAAGATATCATTTGCAGTTGGATTTTGCGCGTTTTCTTTATTACTGATAAAAATAAATGATATTTCTGATAATTTGTGATATATAATTTCTGGTAAAAATGATAAAGATTCAGAAAATAATAATAATATTATTGGTTCTGTATTTATGTCTAATGGGAAATTGCTTAAAAATTGGATATATTCATCCGGGGGTTTAAGCCCTTTTTGAGACATTAAATATGATGTTAATGTGCATACTTTAATAAATCCTTCTGTGAAATTTTGGGTGGTTAAAATACATTGCAATAACATTGAAAAATTTTGTTGTGCTAAGTTCGAAATTATTTTCATTCAATATTCAGCAATGCACTTATCCCCTGGGAGATAACAAAATGCTGTATCATAATATAGTTGTACATTAATTTCTTTTTGACTGATCAAATATTGTGTGGAATTTGAATACTTTACGGCGATTTCAAAAAGTGCTCTGAAAATGGGGTATTCGTTAATCGCATTGCTCAAAAAAGAAAGTATTTTTTAAAGAGTAATTTTCAAAGGTAAAGGATACACCTGTTTCTGATTCACACCTTGGGGTTTGGGTTAGAAGTTTTACCAAAACTAATTGGATATTTGAACTAAACCAATTTAATTTTTCTGCAAAATCTGGAAAACGAGGAGCTGAATCTAAAATCCTAAAATTAGATAGGAGTGGCATTATTGTAGAAGCCAATGGAAACAAGTTATCATCCATTTTCCCCACAAATTCAAATAAAAATCCGACCAAATGTTGAAGGATATTTGATTCTTTCGATAAGAAATATTTTGTTACATCAGAAACATTAGCAAACCGAATAAACGCTGAAAGTAAATTTATAAGAAGAGTTGTATTTTTTGAATTAGTAATTATTTCTTTAACAGTAATTTTATCAATAAAATCAATAAATTTGTTCGAAAATATTAACGCATCATCTGTATGATGGTTCGTATTGAAGAAAAATTTTATGATAATTGGATCAAAAAGTTTTGAAATATTTTCAAGATAAACTATATTAATATTTTGCTGTTGAAATATTTGAAACAGTTGATCGGAAATTTGTGGTGCAAAAAAATTGTTAGGTGAATAAATGATTAAAATTCCAAGAATTTTAGCAAAGTCATCCATCATTGGGCTCAGATCAGATGGAGCACTATAAAAAATAATGTTTAGGATTCGATTTATAAAACTATCAATGTGTGGTAAAAATTCATGATTTTTCACGATAGATTTCTGCCTGCCGTTAGAATCAAAATATTGAATAAAATTGCACAACAAAGAGGATGCAACCATCCATTATTGGTTTTGTCTGTATTCTTGTTTTTCAAGAATCAATAATGTACACTCAAAATAAGGTACTGTTTATAAAACTTCTCTCTGATTTCAGGTAGGTTAGGTACAGGTGATGGAGAGAAAAGAATGTTAAGGATGTTAAAATAATCTTCAGGAATCATTTTTAAAAAATGCCTGATCTGACAAATTTTTGAGTTCGATTTAATCATAAAATTTCTGAATTCAATATATAAAATTGTGACAAATTTCTAGAAAGAATAAAATTTTCCAAATGGGCAATTTATAAAATTATCCACAATCATTAATATTTTAAACAAAATATCTTGAAAAACATTAAAATCTTTATATCATCATGCCTACTTCCAAAAAAAAAAAAAAATAAAAAATGTTAAATTCTAATTCGAAAAATTTTTAAACAAAAGCATATGAAAAATATAAACTTTAAAAAATCATTATGATTTAAAAAAGAATTTTAATGTTAAAGATGACAAATATGTAGCAAAATAAAATGGGCTGTTTTTTAGTGGGCAAAATATTCCAAAATTAAAATATTTTTGATAGAAGTTTTATTTTGTAATAAAAGTTGAAACCTAAACCTCTTAAGTTCGATATTATCAATGCAATTCCGTATTTAAGTTTGGCTTTTAGTTTCAACTTATGATTTTAAAACAATTTTTAGATTTATTGATAATAAAAAAATAATTTTCCAAGTTCATAAAAATGAAACTAGGTAAAATTCAAGTTAAAGGTACTGTTTGAAACTAATTAGAAATAATTTAAAATTGTTGTTAGGAAAAAAGAAGAGAAATACAAAGATAAAAAAATGTACAGAGTAAAAAGTGACACGAAAATTACAAAACCCGACGGTTATTAATTCCATAGAAAAAAAACAGTGGCTGCAATCCTGCTGCAGGAGGGAAGTAACAGTTTGCTCACGCCCAGAATCCACGCACCGTAGAATCTGGAAATCTATTCGCTGTTCCGTTTACCGGCCTCACGCATTGCGATTTGCTTTAATCGTATCTCTCCCTAGCTTGCCTTCGCAAGAGTACATGATACATCAGATTTACCTGGTGGGAGGGCACTCAACACAAAGCTAATTACCTATCACCACAGCAGTTACAACGCCTGAATTCTAAGGGTAGCGTACACTTTACAGACTGGGATTACACCAATCCACCCATTATTTCTTTCTGAATATAAGTTTGATATTACATACGTAAGCATATTATAAACTGTGTAAAAATAATATTAAGATTGTTTTTGTATTTATTTTACTTTTTTTTAAATTATGCTCAATAACACTATGTGAAGAAATTTGTTTTTTTACCTATTGAATCAATCATAAAAAAATCATTTCGAGAAAAAAATAGAATGAAACAAAAGATATCTGGCAGTAATAATATAATTGATCAAATTTTCATGTATCTGCATAAAGTGAATGCATTCTTGTTATAAGTGTTTATTTTTTAGGGTATGTGAATATCAAACAAAGTTTCTGAAATCATAATCCAAAAATGTCAAGGAGGAAGAAAATGACAGCCTGTCAAATCAGGCTACAAAAGGATCTAGAAAACCTTGACTCACTCTACGGAGCAAAGTTAATAATTCCAGACCCAAATAATATTCAAGATTTTATCATCGAAATCACACCTGTTGAAGGTATCTGGCAAGGCGGAGTGTTTGATTTTCATTTTACAATTCCTGATGATTTTCCATTTCAGCGACCATCTATTATTTGCCAGACAAGAATTTGGCATCCAAATATTGAAGAAACGGGAGCTGTTTGTCTTAACATTTTGCGTGATAATTACACTGCGGCTATGTCAATTGATCAACTTGTTTTAGGCCTACAATTTTTGTTTTCTGAACCAAATCCTAATTCTCCATTAAATAAAGAAGCTGCGGAACAATACTCTACCAATATTGCTGCATTCAAGCAAAAGGCTCAAGAGTACATGGCTCTTTACTGCAAGCATAAATAAAGATGATTACACATTTTTAACTTTCAATAATATTTTCATCTTTTACAATTTTGTTACAAATATGTACAAACAGAGTGTAAACATAACCATGCGCAAATTTACTTTGTTTGTTTTAACTTAAAAAATCATCATTGCAAATTTTAGAATTTCAAAATTTTTATTTTATGGTTAAGGTATAAATCATCTGTTAGCAAATTTAAACATTTCATTGAATATGTTCAACTTAATTAGAATTATTTTCTTTAGAGTTTTCACTTAGAAAAATACATTTAATTCCATATAAGAAAACGTTAAATTTTGTCATATTAAAAAATTCTCAGAAAACTTTTTGATAACAATTTTGTGTAACAACTTTTTCAATCTCATATAAAAAATTATATGGACAAATTCAAATTGAGTTTTAATTAAATTTTTACTGTAATTGCATCTCCAGCCTCAACCATTTGGATAGAAGTATAACGCTGATAGCATGAAGAAATCCATCTTCCTTGGGCTTTAATTTTGCAATCAGCAATTCCAGCCAATGATGCTTCATGAGCGGCCCCTTTACGAAAAAGAATGTGTTGAATAACTCTCTGGATTCACTCCAATTTTTTTAAGTTGCAATTTAAACTTTCTCCTAACTGTTCTATCACATAATGTAAAGACATTCGATTCTTCATTTATATAACTTAATTCTTTCCATTTTGGTAACCATAGAAAAGGGGAATATATTGTGTTTGAACGACAAATTTACACATTGACTCTTATCCCTGTTTGATCTGTTTTAGAATAAGGAATGAGTAATACCAAACGTCCGTCCTGATCATATGTTATTTCTTTCCACATTAATCTGCACGCCTCAGAAATTCGTAAAAAGCCATAAAAGCACAAACTTTCTATTGTCATAAGTTCTATTTCATTTTTTACATTTTGATTAGTACTTTCTGCAAGTCTTATCATAAGTTGTATTGTGACATACTTTTTCGCATTTGGGAATGTATCCCCCTTCATTATTCTTTTCAAGCCAAGCATGTACGACTTAAAATTATTTGTTTTCGTAAAATCATCTAAGTTATTTTTTTTAAATAAGATACAACAGCTGAGACGAATGATATAAGGTAGGAATAGGTTGTTTGAGGGTGTTGACTTCTATAGAATTCCAAAAAAGCACGTAATTTATTCTCAGTAATGGGATATGATTCGGGTGCATTAGGGATTTGATTCATTGTATTTTCATATGAACGCAACAAAGAATTATATGTTCTTTGTGTGTTTTCAGCAATCCTTTGTTGTTCAACAGATACAGTAGCTTGAAATAAACTATTAAAATCCATGTGGTAGCTCATGGACCACTGGTCTATTGAAAAAGTTGTTACACAAAATTATTATCAAAAAGTTTTCTGAGAATTCAATTATACCTACACTTTTTGAGCTTCGCTCAAAAAGTGTCCGTATAATTTTAATTTTTATTAATTGCATTACACATTAATTTTAATTCAATAAAAATTATATTTTTACAAATCCTTCATCTGAGAAATCTGTTCCAAACGGATCTTCTTCGATATGTGAAGTTTGCACACCAGCAAAGTCGATTATTGTTTCCGGTTCTTCATTCGTAGCATTCTTTTTATTTTTGTCCACTTGAGTTTTTTCATATTCATATAAAATCGATGACGAACTTTTATCATTACCATGTTTAACAATCCAAATGACAATTCCAACAATTATTAAAACTATAGCAATTGAACCACAAATGATTCCAATTAATAAATCTGCTGAAATTTTACTATTATTTGAATCATTATTCTCATTTAAATAAAAAACAGTAAAGAAATCTGAATAATAACTATAGAATGAAGTGTATGTAATAACTTTATAATCATAAAATACAAACAACGAAACAAAATGTATGTATGTGGTAACGCTAAAAGAAATTGTATCTGAAATAGTTAAATAAGAATTCGAAATTATTGTTTGTGTGACTGTCATAACATAAATTAATGTTTGGGAATAACTTTGACTTACAGTGACACCATCAGAAATATTATGTGATGATATTTGAGCAGGAGTAAATGTGTCTGAAGAAGTGAATGTACTTGTCGCAGGAAATGTATGTTTTGGATCAAATGTATTCGACGGATTAAATGTAGATGTTAAAGAAAATGTAGGTGTTGCAGTAAATGTAGGTGATGGAGAAAATGTAGGTGATGGAGAAAAGGTATTCGACCCTGTAAATTTTAATGTTGATAGAGGGGCACATCCTTCTACTGATGAAGCAAAAATACCTAACTGACCGAATGTATTATCTTGATATCCGTTTGTCACCAGAACATTTGGTGATGCTGAAAAAACATGTTCTCCGCCAAATGTTGGTGAAGTTTCACCATAAAAATAAATACAATTAAGGCTATTGCATTGATAAAATGCATAATCACCAATAAAATTTACATTTTCTCCAATAGAAATTGATTCCAATGCAGAACACTCACTAAATGCTGCATCTCCAATTGATTCTACTTGACTTGGAATTATTATATATTGTAATTGATCACAGTTATAAAACGCTTCATTTCCAATTGATTCTACTTTAGCAATATCAACATCTGTTAATTTAGAATTTTCAAATGCTTTTGGACCAATTGATGTAATAAATTCAGGAACGGAATAGGTTTTATCTGTTTTTGCAATTGGATAAGAAGTTATGGAATTACTTATGAAATCACAAAGAACGCCATCATATGAAAAATATTTATTTTCATTACCCATTATTACATTAATATATGAAAGATTGTTACAAACAGCAAAAGGATTATCACCAATATATTCTACTGAACTTGGAATTTCTATAGAATTTATACCATGACAATAATAAAATGCTTCTGTTCCAATTGATTTAAGTGTTGAAGGAAATGTTATTTCAGATATATGATAATTTCCTTGAAATGCTTTATCTTCAATTGATAAAATTGTTTCAGGAAATACAAATGATCCATTTTCAATTCCTGCTGGATAACATATAATTTTCGTTATTTCATGATCATAAAGAACACCATTTAATGAAAAAAAATTAGTATTAACTTCGGAAACATTAATATATTGAAGACTTCTACATGAACAAAATGGATTAACTCCAATAGTAGTTACAGATGCTGTAATTGTAATATTATACAATGAATCGCAATAATAAAATGCTAAATAATCAATTGTGGTCACACCTTCGCCAAATGTTACTGATTCCAATTTTTCACATGAATCAAATGCACGAATTCCAATGATTTTAACTGAGTCAGGAATCATAATGGTTACAAATGAAGAGCAATGTGCAAATAAATAATCTTCAAGTTTTTCGATTTTATCAAATGGAATTAATGTTAAATTATAGCAATATGCAAATGCGTATATTCCAATTGAAGTAACTGAGCTTGAAATACTGATATTCTTTAATGAAGTACAATATTGGAATGCAGAATTTCCAATGGATGTTAATGTATCTGGAAATGAAATATTATCTAATTTACTACAATATGAAAATGCATTATTAGAAATTGATTCCAAGCTAGAACCAAATATAACATTAGTTAAGTTTAAGCAGCTGTCAAAAGCATAAATTCCAATTGAGGTACATGCTTTTATTTCAACTATAGTTAGTAAAGGCCATTCATCAAAAGCAAAGTTTGGGATGCTGGTTATTTGATCTGAAATTACAACATATTGAGTCAGATTCATGTAGCTGTCACTAAAGTCCTCATCGGATTCGATAGTAAGTTTCCCAGATGTTTCATCAAAAGATTGAAAAGAATGCTCAATCAAAAAAAGAAACATGACAAAATGATAACTCTTACTTCCAATCAATGTGAGGCCATTTTTAAGACGTTTAGTTAAAAAATATATGATTATGTAAATAGTTATAATTAAAAATAAAATAGTATCATTAATGGATTTGATTTCAAACCCAAATGCGCCTGTAATGCTAGTGCGTTTTAGTGAGTCAACATTCCATGGATTAAGAGTATTTGTAAAACTATTCATAATTGGAGTTTTGTTATTTTCAATAGGGAAATACTGGATATGCACTTTTGTTGTCTGTAAACATTTGTCTCTTAGATAGTTTTGAAGTGAATTTCTTAGAAAATAAGGCAAAAGCATTGCCAACATGAATTTTACCCCCTATTCAAAACAATTGATTTTCATTAGAATTTTTCTATATGCATTCAAATCGGGCAAAAAAATGTCAACATTTGTATAAAAAAAAGACACAAAAGAGGATTTCTTTGTGCCATTTTCTTTATATTTAAAATTTATAATGAACTGATGAAATAAATGATCTTTTTTACTTATATGTAAGAAAAATTGGTGGCTATTTTAAAGATATTCATGTTCATTTCATACCATGTAAACTGTTCAATATTTTCTGAAATCGAACGTTAAAAATGCAAAGTCGAAGTTGATTTTCGATTATGTGGATAAGATTTCTTGGCTTTCCAAATGATAGCAACACAGTCTCAGTTTTATGAGAAATAAAATTTAATTTATTTTAAGTCAATATATTTAATTAACAATATCTTCTTGATTTTCATTACCAAAAATTCTTTTATACGATCCCCTCCATATGATATATGAACACACAGACCCAACAAAGAAACCTGCGATTGCATCATCTGGATGATTTTTATAAAAACGAATGGAAAGTGAACCAGTAAACATACCAAGGAAGCATGGAATGAGAAAAATACAGTGTAGCCAAATCCCATCAGTTTTGGAATATTTTTGGAGGAAAAGTGAAAGGAAAATCATTGATGATGATGCAAGGGTACATCCGCCTGATGGAAATGAACGGAACTCATCATCAAGTTCACTACTTGTAAGCATTGTACAAGTGTCTTGAGTAGAAAATGTTCCACATCGAGAAAAGAAATCTGGTCGAGCACGTCCAACAAAAAGAGAAATAGACAAAGAAATAACAGATGATGTCATCACTGCACATATGTGTATCCAAATGGCAGAAAATAAATGAAATCCATTTGCGTAAGATTTGATTCTTTTTTGAAGGAAGTAAAGAAATGGTAAAAGAACCCACATTACAGGAATAGAAATCGCAATAGTTAAGTATGAAGATAAAAATGGAGTGTTGTTATATGGATAACTTGAAAGTGAATCATTATGTGGAATAAATAATCTGTGACTATGTACAAAATAAAGACCACACCAAATTAGACAAAGGATTATTGCAGTAATAAGATCTTTAATTGCAAATCTTTCGAAAAAACTTGGTTTCGAGTTTTGAGATTTCAATTTTTTGCGTTCAGGGCGCCCCAATATTTCTCTATGATTATCAAAAAGTGGTAATTCAATGTTTAGTCATTTTTTTGACAATGTCTGTGATTTTTGGAAACCAAAAATGGTTTCGATTCTTTCCCAAAGTAGTTCAAATCCTGATTTTAGCCAGAAGTTACGTGAAACATTTGGGTCTTTATTTTCTTCTGAAATTGAAGATGATGTAATTGAAACAGAAGCTCCTGCAACAGAATTCACTCATTCTTGTGCTTGGTTCATAAGAAATGCAAAAAACTTAAATCCTAGAACTTATAAAGGCCATTTTGAAAACAATTTATTTTCATTAGAAGATGCAGCTGCTCATATTCATTCAGATTTTCATCATCCTTTTATGACAGAGAAAATGCGATTTTTCCTTGAAAACCTCAGAGTAGAACTTTTTCCACAAGAAGATACATTAATCAGATGTCTTCATTATCCCATGTCAATTGATGAGTTCAAAATTTTATATACGATCTTTTTAAATTCTGGCTTCAAAGGACAAATTCCGGACGAATTTGTTTCATTTGCGCTGAGGAAGGCATCAAATTGTGTTGTCTCAAGGACAGGTTTGGATGAAGCCAGAATCCTCAAAGAAATCATTAGCAATAAATTCAATTTTAAAGAGGATAATTATGCTTTGTTGTCTGTACCTTTAGGTCAAGAGGTTGAGCACAAAACGAAAATGACAAAAATCCAAGTTCAAATTAATCAATTTGAAAATTGCAACAACAGAAAAACAGCAATTTTTGATAAAACTGTCGCCATTTCTTCCAAAGAAGATCTGAAAATAATTAACACTGAGCAAAAAATCAAAGATGTTCATCAAATAAAAGATATTGTCAAAATATGCTCACTTCCTATTGGCGATTTTGTGTGCGCTTCTAGGGGTGGCAAGGTTACAAGGGTTTCACAACAGAATGGGAGGTATTCCAATATAACTGAATTACAAACTGATATAAACATCTTAGATTTCAAAATGTCAGCAGGACCCAAGCAAACGTTTGCAGCTATAAACTATGACCGGTCAAAGATAGCTTATGGAAACAATGATGTAACGCAATACATTTCTCTATCTGATGAAAGCTCGTCATTTGGCGACTTTCAAATTTTCAACGATAGACTTTTTGTATGCGAAGATGAGTCACTTTTGTTTTACGCAAACGGGCAAAAAGTGTCGGCGCTTGGTATTGGAGACACACTTGTTTCAATCCAAATTGACAGAAGTTCACTTAATATTGGATGTTGTACTGAAAGTAATTTCTACTTGGTTGATATGAGGTGTTTTAATCAACTCGGGTTTCCACCAACTCATTTATCAAATCTCAAATCTTTTCATCCGTCACCAATAGGTGATATTGGTGTGTTAGTTGCCAGGGGTGAGATTGCGGTATTTGACTTTCGTCAACCAGATTCTATTCTAAGTCGTATTACCTTTGAATCGTCACCCAAAATCAAAGGCGATTGGATTGACGGAACAAGATTATTCTATGCTTCAACACATGACAGCTTCATGTTTATTTGTCCTTACTTAAGTTCTCCAATTTTGGAAACTTATTCACTAATTCCAGAGAAAGTCAAAAATGTCAAATCAAATCTCAATCTTTCGCTTGTTCAACAACAAAACACACTCACACTATTTGGAGGATATGGGAATAAGATATTCTTTCCATCCAAAATCTAAATATTTGTAATAAATTATATCTCATTTTCATATTTCTTCAAAATACACACAGTTAAGGTTGCTATTGGACTCAAGAAATCATTGAACATGATCTTTTACCCTTTAGCAAACCTTGTTTTCAATTTCAAAAAATGGATTAAGAAAATATCGGTTTATACTAAAAGTATGGATAGTTCACTCATTGGATGTTGGACCATATGTGCGAAGTTCATATGTATCTTTCGCTGTTGAGATAACCCTATAACGTTCATGGAATCCTTGCTTCTGAAGGAATTTACGTGAATAATAACGAACAGCACGCTTCGAGTACTTAACATTGCATGTGATAACAATTTTGTTTTCTTTAGCATCTGCTTCGATTGTAATCTTGTTCTTAAGATTGTTTACAAGCTTGTTGACCTTCATCTTCTTTTGAAGATATTCGACGAAGTCTTGGAGTGAGAAAACTTTGTCGGAAATTGGTGAGGCGCAATCGATCTTGTAAACAGCAGACATGAAAGTGAGTTCAAAAGTGACACATGGCCGGCCATGTCAATTGAAAAAACCGTCGATTACGATAAACGGTTTCCCAACAAGAAAGAAATGAGCAACGGCTTCATGAGATTTCCACCTCCTTTACTTGACGAGCCACCTCCAAAAATTTCACTTACTGATATAGGAAAAACAGTAGGTACTATTGATAATCCTACTGGATTTAATCTTCAACCTAATTTTCAACAACAACAACAATTCGGTCAAATGAATCAAGTACCTCAAAATCACTTTTAAAGCTACTATGGTTAACTTCACTTTATTTAATTCAAAGCATAATATCATGGCAAAATTAATCATTCCATATTTCTCTTAAAAATATCCTTTCTTTTGTGGTAACATAAAAAATATTATGAGTAAATATCACTTCTTCTTTGAAATCATTTTAAATCTTAAAAATTTATGTTGAGTATTAAATTTAAACTTTGTTTTATATATGCTTCAAGTTTTCTATTTTTGTTGTAACCAATAGTATCTGATCAATATTTAAATAATTATTTGTATCTCAAAAAAAACTTCTTTATCAAAAAAATCTTTCATCTAAAATATCATGTTTTATGACTTGTTGCTTTAAAACTCTTTTACTTTTTTGGACTAATAATTCAAACACTAAAATAATTCCAATTTTATTCATCATTTAGCGACCGATTTTTTGAATGCGTTTTTATCGTTGCTTTAATTGGTTTCTTTCTCTCCCATGTATGGAATGATGTTTGGCGGCAATCGTCAAGGGAATACACACTTTGACACAGCAGAAACAATTCATATCAGTGGTATGGCTCTTCTCAAAATGCTAAAACATGGAAAATCTGGCATTCCTCTTGAAGTTGTTGGATTAATGCTTGGAAAGTTTATTGATGACTATACCATTCAAGTTGTTGATGTTTTTCCTACTCCACAAACCGGTACTGGTACTTCTGTTGAATCAATTGATGATGCCTTTCAAGAACAAATGAAGAAAAACCTCAAACTTACGGGTCGCAAAGAAGAAGTTGTTGGTTGGTATCATTCACATCCAGGTTTTGGAGTCTGGCTTTCCAATGTTGACATCAATCAACAAATGTTATGGGAGAAGTTAAATCCACGTTGTATAGCCGTTGTTGTTGATCCAGTCCAAAGTGTTCGTGGGAAAGTTGTTATTGGTGCCTTTCGATGCATTGGCGATAATCCACTTCAAATGCAACAAATGGACGAAGCACGTGAAACCACATCCTTTATAGGCAGCCTCGAGAAGCCATCCATCAAAGCCCTTGTTCGTGGTCTTGGCCGTTTATATTATCAGATGCCTGTTGCATATCGCATGAGCGAATATGAGCAACAAGTTTTGATGTCATTGAACCACCCGACATGGAGCAATGGGTTCCAAATCTCCAACTTTGTCAAGCGCGATCAAGATAACATAAAAACACTAAAAAATATGACAAAGGCCGCAGACAACTACAGGCGAAGCATCATCGACGAAGAGTCGATGAGCCAAAAGGAACTAATGTCCAGACACGTCGGCAAAATAGACCCGAAGGAATACATAAAGGAGAACTCGAAGGAGCTCGCCGAAAAGGGAGTGACACAAATGACAAGGATTTTCTTGGATGAAAGCTCTTTTTGATTAAAAGTATAAAGATGAATTTGATCTGTAATTCGATAATATATGTTTTTGGTGATAAAATTCGTTTTGAGTGATAACTTATGTTAAAAATAAGTTTTATCGATGTGTTGAACTGTATTTTCAAGATCAATACAATTGCCTTTATCTTTTTTTTAAAGATCAAATGCAACACTAATATTTTATTAATTATCTTTTGAAGGATGATTTAGTTGGGAATAAACTATGAAGACATTGGGGGAATATCAAATAGCATAATTATCTTATTCTTAGAGATTTGAAATTTTTTTTTCATTTAATTGATTAGGCTAATTTAGGCTTTTTAACAAGTACTAAATGGTTTGTATTAACATCTTCAATGTTATGTAAATGACATAATAATAGATCAAGTGCTAATGCATTCATGTTTTTTAGGAATTCATTCGATGAACAAATTTATTGGACTTTCCTTGCTTAAAATAATTTTTTGCTTTAACCTCCTTAGAAGCCTTTATTTTCAATATATTTCCAATAATGTACTTTCATAATTAAATGATTTAAAAAAACTTATCAAATAAACTTGTAAATTAATTCGATTTTTTATTTATAATCAAAAAGATGTAATATTTTCACAGTGTATCGCTATTTGTTTGGTTTCATCAAGCCAATTGTGATTCTAATGTAGCAATTTCATGGTTAAGAGATGCTATGCGTTCTTTGAGTTCCTGGTTGCGGCGAATAAGAGAAGAAATGTCAACACCTTCTACTGCACCAATGGATTGGCGAATATAATTGAGTGGATCAGCCGGTTGTTCAGGTTCCTCATACAAAGAAACAAGAGCATGAGTGATTGCCTCCATGACATTACCATCTTCAAGATATTTCCTGAAGTTCTCTCTCTTTGTATCAGTCATTTGTTTATGGAGAAGAACGTTAAAAAGTGACGAAATACGTTAAATTCTTAAACAGATTAATCAAAAGTGTTTTAGAAGAAGAAATTGAAATTGTACATAAACATTTATTTAAATGAAGATATTGATAGTTCATCTATTGTCTGTTCAATGATTTTTTGCTGATTTTTAAGATTCTCTCGAATATCATCAGCACCATCACATCCATCGCATCCATTTAATAGTTTACTATCAATTTCTGTTAATTGTTTTTTAAGGTATTGGATTTGTGACATTTTATTATCTATTTCTTCCATTGATATAGTATCATAATCTCCTTCTGTTTGATCACTTGATCTATTAATGATATTTTCTGAATATGATTTCTCTAATTTTTCTAATCTTTCGCGGAGTCTTTTAATCTCTTCTGAACTTTGTGATGCACTTTTTGTTTCTGAATTATTTTGATCTGTTTGTTGTATTTGACTGTTTTTATCATCATCTTCTATATAGCTATAAGATGAGAATGGCATTGAAAAATCATTGTTCATCTTTTCTAAATCGAATCGGTTTCTTTTTGAAGGAATTATAAATTCATTTTCTGATTTATCCGAATCAGATAAATTTTGAGATACTGAAAGATCATTGTTCATTTTTCCCAAATCTGATCTGTTTCTTTTTGATGGAAGTGAAATTTCTTTTTCTTTTGGCTCTAATTCTTCATTTTTCGTTTCGCTCATATTTATTCTGTTTCTATTTGATGCATCTGAAGTATCTGTTGCCTTTTTATCTGAATATTTGTTTGATGATTTCGAGAAATTTTTGTTAATAACATCTATAACTATTTTGTTATTAGATAGTGTACGCACATTGTTTATATCATCTGAATTTGGGTTTCTTGAGGATTTTGATATATTACTTATATTTTTATCCATATTTGATTTGTTTTGTGATGTTGAAAATTGACTATTTATTTTCTCTAAATCTTTATTTACTGATGATTTTGAAGAATTATAATTATTTTCCACTAAATCTGATCTATTTTTATTTATAGGATTTGAAAAATTATCCTTTGCATTCTTTATATCTGAATTATTTGGTGAAACTGATAATTCGTTATTCATTTTCTCTAAATCTGATCTATTTCTGTTTATAGGATTTGAAAAATTATCCTTTGCATTATTTATATCTGAATTATTTGGTGAAACTGATAATTCGTTATTCATTTTCTCTAAATCTGATCGAATTGGAGATGTTGTATATTCAATATTTGCCTTTTCTAAATCCGATTTGATTCTTTTTGAACCAATGCTGGTTGGGGAACTTGTGTCAAAGGAAGAAATAGATTCTGTCGCAATAACTTGTGTAGATTTTGTTGTTGTACCTGAATTTTGTATCCTTATTTTGGATTGGTTAATATCTGATAAAGGCGATGGTGAACTTGATTGAACAGCTAATGGACTTGTTGTGAAAGAAGAACTTTGATTAGGCTCTGAAGAATTATATGATGTAATAGTATTCCTTGAAGGTGATCTTGAAGATGTATTTAAAGGGCTTGAGCTTATACTTTTAGTTTTATATGAATTTGGTTGTTGGCGTAAAATGCTAGAGTTTGAAGTTGGAGAACTAAACAAATTTTGTTGATATTTCTCAGAGTTGGATATATTAGAACTAAAATGTGGCTTTTGTTTTGTTTCAGAGTTAGATATATCTGGTCCAAATGAATTCGATTGCTTTTCTTCGATTTTACGAACTTTTGGTGGAAATATTTTTGGTTGTTCTTGATTAATGGGTGAATTAGAACTGAACATATTTGGTTGTTGTTTTGTTTCAAAGTTAGATGTTGGGGAACTAGATGAATTTGATTGTTGTCTTATTTCTTTGTTGGTCATATTTGATAGAAATATTTTCGATTGAGGTGTTGTTTCGGAGTTAGATGCTTTTGTTCTTTCAGATTGAGATGTTGCTGCTTGTTGAATATGAGCTGCACTTGTTGATACATTCGATGGACTTTTATCACTACTTGATGAGATGCTTATTTGTGAAATATGTGAATAAGAAGATTCATCTGATGAAACATTAGAATTTGACATTTGTGAGTAATTTATATTTCTCCTAAATTTATTTTCACTTTCGCTATTTTGATTATCAGCAGGTATATGTATCGAGTTTTTGTTGAACTGAGATCGATTATTCATTGGAGATTGCCTTATTTCATATGTTGGATATAATTCTTCTGCTTTCGATGTTAACAAAATAGGAGATTCTGGTAATGATGATAATGATGGAGAAATTGTGTTTTCTTCTTCTTCATCTAAAGTAGAATCAGATAAATGAATTTTACTTCCGTTTTCATCGGTATTTTCTTCTATATATTTTAGCATGAACTTTATGATTCTTTGATTTAAGTGTGAACAAAGTACAGGTCTTTTATGAGGATCATAATTTAAAAGTTCAATAATTAATTCAGGTAAATCGTTATTTACATTACTATTATATGGAACCCATTTAAGAAATTGAGGTGCAGGGCCAAGTATCATTTGAGTACGCCTCATTTGATCTTCAGGACTTAAAGAACCAAACATAGGTCCTTCAAAACAAAAGAATTCCCCAAGTATACAACCAACACTCCATGTATCAGATGAACAAAATGGTTTAATTGAATTCCATTCAGGAGCTCTATAAAACACTTGTTCATTAATAGTCCGAAAATAACTTCTAAAAACTTTTGGAGGTGGTGGCATTGAGGATTTTGGTGAAGCAAATGGATTTAATGGAGGAGGACGTAACGAAAGTGAATCATCAACAATTATTGAAAAAGGTGAAAGATTTAAATACGAAAAACTAACTGAGTGAAGTGCTGATAAAACATTAATAATATTTGGTAAATGCTGATATAGAAAATTTCCAGAAATTGAATTTATTGTTCCATAATCAGCAAGAGTTACCATTGGTAAAGGTTCAACAACATAGAAAATATGAAGATATTTTGGAACAACTGAAGAACGAATTACATCTAAAGAAGATATATGTGTTTGAAAGAAAACTGCTTCACAACGAAACATTTCATAATTTTTGCAAAGGAAAAGAACTCTTTCAATAAGTAGTTTTTGTGGAATTGTTATCATTTGAAGATCATATTTGGTCATTAAAAATTTTTTTTTCGTTTTCTTTTGAACTACAATATAGGATTCGTAGGATTTGCACTGTGGCGAGAAATAGTTTTCTAAAAATTTGAATTCGTGAAGTCTTGAATGCATTTTTTATCTTTTACTTAACGTATGAAATACCGTTTATTTTTTCTTCACTAAATTTTGTGTTTTCTTCTAATATTTAAGCATTGTATAACTAATCACTGTTTCTTCACAAGAGAATGAAATTATTTTATAAGAAAAGCAATGATTTATTTTCAAATTTTAAAGATACATATATATTTATTTTGCAAATGGATTTGCATGAATAGTTATGGACTTTATACGTACTGGTTTAATGGGGTAAAAGTCTTCTAGAGTAGGAATACGATTAATTGATTCAACGTTATTCAATCCAAATATTACGTGTCCAAACCCACAGTATTCACCATTTAGCTGTGGCTGAGGAGAAACAGTGATAAAGAATTGAGAACGAACAGATTCTTTTTCTGCGTATCCAAGAACCCCTGGTTCATTAAATTTTGCTGTTGGCTGAACTTCAACAGACTCACCTAATGCACTTCTTCCACCAATTCCTGTTTTTGAGTTGTCTCCTGTTTGTATCAGAAATCCTGGAATAATTCGATGAAAAGCCAAACCATTATAAAATCCACTAGCACACAAAGCCAGGAAATTTTTGCATGCATCTGGTGCTTCATCACAAAATAATTCGACTTTAATATCGCCAACGTCGGTGTGAATTGTTAACGACATTTTTCTGTCACTTTTTTCATAAATAAAAAAATGGGAAACAACAATACTCGTATTCAATCTTCAAACAAAAATGATATTCAATCATTACTTTTGATTGAGAAAATGATATATGAATTAAGTGATGATCTCATGAATGAAACAGTTAATTCAATTATGAATTTTCTTGATGAAAATATAAACTCATTCAATATAGTTATTTGCCGATTAATATATTCATCATATGTTTCACAAATGAAAAATGTTAGTTTTTATTATAATTTTTTGAAAGTTATTGAAGAAAAAGAAGCCGAAATAAGAAAAGTTAAACAACCAATTACAGAAGTTTTTATTAATTTTCTTATAAATCAAATACAACAAATTATTTTTTGGTAAAATTATTCGAACAAAATATTATTGATGATAATACTTTAAAAAAGAAAAAAACATTATACTTTGCTCATTATATGGATCTAGCAGATATAAAATATATAAACTCTCGGTTTAAGAAAATATTCATGAATTTACCAAATCTTGCTCGAATAAAAAATAACGATTGGGAACTTCATAAGCAATTCATTAAAGAAGGACATAATCCAAATGTAATTGCAAAAATAATTCGAAATGATGAAGTCGAAAAACTTCAAGAAATTTCATCACAAACAAATTTTAATTTTAATCAAACAATTGAGCCATCACTTTATGAAAGTTGTGATTTTATTAATCATTTCGTTTCATTAATTGATTATGCAGCATTTTTTGGATAAATTCAATGTTTTAAATATTTACTAATGAATGGTGCAAATGTCGAAAACACAGGTAAATATGCAGTTGCAAATGGAAATGAAGAAATCATTCATTTATGTGAACAAAATCATTCAACATTTAAAGATGCTTATAAAGCAGCAATTAGATTCCATCGAAATGATATTTTTAAATATCTTTATGAAAATCAAATTGTTGCAATAGGAAATATGAGTGATCTTGGAATAAAATGTATAAAATATGATAACTTTGAAATTCTTTCTTTTCTAGAAGAAAATGGTATGGCAATATATGATTCATTTTTGGTTGAATCATCTAAAATTGGTAATATGTTTCTTGTTAAACATTTTATAAATTATAATTATCCGAATGATATTTTATTGTCCTTATTAGAAATTGAAAATTTTGATGTTATTAAATTCATTATTGAAAATAAGAAAATTGATTCCAAAAAATATTTATTAATTTTGTATTATGTAAATCTTGTTGATTTATAATTTTAATAAATTATTTGGAATTTATTTAAATAATTTAAAACGCCATTAATGATTTCTGCTGAAAAAGATTATGCAGATATTGTTGAAATTCTTCTTCAACAAAAAGAAGTTAATGTTAATGAAATAGATTTTTATTGATTTTATTTAATGTTTTTAATAAAAATTTAGTATTTCATTGTATAATTTGGAGTTATATATTATTATATATGACAGCACTTATGTATGCATCACTTTGTGGTAAAACTGAAATAGTTAAATTACTTCTCGCCAATCAAAATGTAGATATTAATGCTAAAAATGTAATTTTTTTTTGTTTTGATGTTCATTTCTAAATTTTCTTGTTCTTATTCAATATTTGGAATTTATTTAAATCATTTAAAACAGCATTAATTTATGCATCTCAATATGAATATGTTGAAATTGTTAAGTTACTTCTTGAACAAGAGGGAATAGATGTTTTGACTGCTTCTATTAATTTATATTACATATTATATGTTATAATATTTTGATGTCTCAATATATTACATGGATTATAATCAAAGTATTTTTGACTGCATTTTTTTATGCTTACAGCAATTGTTCTTCTGAAATTATTAAATTACTTCTAGAACATGATGAAGTTAAAAATGATATAAAAAGAATTTCTTTGTTTGTCAAAATAATCAAATTTTCCTTTTAATGTTTTAAATTTATATTAGGGATTTCTTCATTAAATTTTATTTTGCTCTTCATTTTCTATGTGAATGTAATAACATCGAAATTGTTAAATTACTTCTTAAAGAAGGAGTTGATGTTAATCCAAAAAATTTTTAATTTTTTAATTTCAATTTTGTTTCGATGATTTTATGTTTAGTTATTAATGTATGGAGTTTAACTAAATATATTAAAACAGTTCTCATGATTGCATGTGAGAAAGGTCATACAGAAATTGTTAAATTACTTCTTGAACAAGAAGGAATTGATGTTAACGCTAAAAATATTTATTTATTTTAATTAATATATCAAAACAATAATTGGAAATTATTTCAAATTTTTAAAACAGTACTTATGTATGCAGCTGAAAATGGCCATACAGAAATTGTTAAATATCTTCTTGAACAAGAAGGAATTGAAATAAATGTCAAAAATATTTATTTGTTTTGTTTGATGTTTCAAAATTGTATTGGATAATTATTTGATTTATTTAAAACAGCACTTATGTATGCATCAGAAAATGGTCATACAGAAATTGTTAAATGACTTCTTGAACAAGAGGAAATTGAGATAAATAATAAAGATATTCATTTTTTGAATTCAATTCTTCTTTTGTTAACTTTCTGTTTTAAAAATATATTTGGAAATTAATCAAATTATTTAAAACATCTCTAATGATTGCATCTGAAAAAGGCTTTGTTGGAATAGTTAAACTATTTATTGCTTGCAAAGGGATAAATATTAATGAAAGAGGTGTTTATTCGTTGTGTTTCGAATTTTTTTCATAAATTTTATGTTTTTAAATAATATTTAGAAATTATTTAAATTATTTAAAACACCTCTTATGTTTGCAGCAGAAAATGGTCATGTAGAAACTGTTAAGTTTCTACTTGAACAACAAAAAATTGATATTAATGCGAAAGATGTTTGTTTTTATTGGTTCAAGTTTATTTTAATGATTTGATTTTTCATAACAAAATTTAAAAATTAAATAAAATATTTGATACAGTCATCATATTAGAAGCTAGAAATGGTCATATGAAAGTAGTCGATTTGAAAAAAAATTCATCTACAGAATTTGAAAAAAGTTAATACAACTATTTTCTAGCAAAAGCTGAAGAAATAAAAACGGATTTAATCCATTTTATTTTTTAACAAAAAATGAGATTGCAAGTTATCATCATGTAAAAATATATTAATATATTTTTAAAATTTTTTTATTTTTAACTGTGTAAACTATTTTCATACGGTATCAAAATATATACCAGTATAAAAAATGGGAAAAAACTATCAAATTTAACAATAATGTATAATAATAACATTATCTCTTTTACTATGATGATCATAATTTTGATTATTTACTTATTACATAAAAAATTTTAAAACTAGTGAAAGTTTACACCAATTGAAACATATTTAGAATGTTATCGATAATTCGTATCTAACATATATAAATATTTATACCCAATGGGTTGTTGTTCTCATACAATATTTACATGTTGAACATTTAAATCAAAAATCAAATTTCTTCATTCTAAATATCAACTGATCAATTTTGGTATTATTTATTATAATATATTACTCCATGACAGCAATTTCTATACAAAATTACAATAATATTTATAACTTTCACCAAAATTATTTATATTTTTAGTTTACATATTTATAATTTTTTTCTTGTCGATACATATTTATCGATTACATCAATTACACATTTTGCGCCCCAATGCTTTGCAGCTTCATGCATTTCCTCTTGAGTTTCATCATTTAATTCGCGTGTTAAAGCAGAAATTATTATGTTTTCGACTTCTTTTTCGCCCGACAATCGCAAATACTTAACCAACCAAACTAGTGGAATAAGGTCAAATGTCCGCGGAGACATTATTTGGCCGGTGTACATATACTCAACGAAGTATTGCATGGTTGGCAATGATATTGGGCGTGGAGATTTCCATTCCCCATTCATAACCTCAAGTGAATTGGTGATTATCATGGAACGAAAATACCGGGAACGTACAGCAAGAATCGCACGATGTACAGGAACAACGCAATTATCTTCGGTTATTAATTTGAAATCTGTGGTGGATGAATCATGCATAAGTTTTCGCATGTCTTCAACAAATGTGGATTCTTGTAATGATTGAGGTTGGTTAAGTTGACATTTCTGGAAAATAGGTGAAAGAGATCTTCGAGCTGGAAGATCAGAATAAGTGTATAATAAAATAGCACGGAGTTCTTCACTGCTGGAATTCTGAATGATTTCAAGCGCTTCATCTGGATGTTCGGCAAATAATTGCCAACGACACTTAAGAATTGGTGTGTGAAGAACCATTTGATTGCCATCATTTGTTTGAACACGAACAATCGATTCTTCAGGCCATTGTATTCTTTCCATTGAATGATAGAACTCTGGAAGTGTTTTAGTTATTTCATCCATTAGGATTTGAGTGTCACTTTTGGCCTATTTTTCTCTTTATTCAAATGAAAGTAAAAAATGTTAAAAAAAGAATAAAATGAATCTTTTTTTATTAAAGTATTCATGTTTAGACAAGCTTTAATATAATGGATAACAAAATGTGATGAACTTTGATTTTTTATTTTAATAGTTTAAAATCATTAATAATCTGTATTTAAGGAAAAAAGAAAAAGCGCCACTATATTAGAAGGGCCTTTTTAAGAAATTGAAATTTACCGTAAAAATACTTATTAACTTATTTTGAATAATCATTTTGAAAAATTGTAATTTTATATAAATATGATTCATCAAAAATATTTTTTTTGCAAAAAAGTAAACAATCTCTAAATGCCTTTTTTTGTTCAATATTAAATTTACTGATTTATATTCAGAGATCGTAATAATAGCGTTATACATTAAAGTATGTTTGTATCAAAAAAATGATAAAATAGAAATGGATTCGTCCATTCAACAATTTCATTATGATGAGATTATGGCACGCAAAGAAAAAATGTTTTAAATTTGTTTTCCGATGTTTACACAATTTTAAGCACTGAAATTTTCAGAAATCCTACAGACAATTTTCAATGTCGACAAACTGTGTTTTTATTGCTGTATATAACGGAACAAAGGCATTAGCAGTCCACACTCCAGTGATGGGCAATTATGACCAACTTTATCTTAACATATATAACAATGGAATTAAATCTCCAATGATTTTCCGCCAAGCAAATAACTCGCTTATTGGAATACTCCACGATGACAATGACTTTAACATAATGCTGGTTACAAGCGGTGGACAAATGGACGAAAAAATTATGGGTGATTTCCTACAATCAATCCGTGGAAAATTTTTGTCACAATACGCAGCACAATGGAAAACTGCCGAACACTTACAGTTCCAAGATTCATTTAAACCGTACTTAGAAGAAATACAACGTCAAATCGAAAGAGGTACAAGGGCAAAAATCGCACAAATCAAAACAAATCTTGATGACACAGTTGTAAAAATGAAGGATAATTTACGAGAAGCCATCCTTCGCGGTGAAGTTATTGAAGAATTAGATGAAGATGCACAAGAAGTAGAAACCAAGTCAACTGAATTCAACAAACAATCAACCAAATTGAAGAAATACTTTTGGTGGAACCGATTCAAGTTTTGGATTTTGATAGGTGTTGGTGTTCTTATTATTTTATACTTATTACTTGTAATTGGTTGTGGTGGTTTTGATCTTAAACCTAGATGTAGATCTTCTCCAGAAGTAAAGCCGACCCCAACACCAGCTCCAGAACCAGAAAATTTAGTAAATAATAAGTAAAACAATGTTTTTCTTAACGTTCGAAAGTGTCACTTTTTATTATTTCTTCAGATGAAAAAAAATAAAAGTCCAAAGAAACCAGATAATAAAGAATTGGAACCTTTAAAAAGGAAACTAATTCAAGATGCTAAGGAACTAGAGGAAATTATAATGATTGAAATGTCTGTCAATTCTCAAATTGAACATTCAAAGAAAAAAAATCAGGAACTTAAGGAAAACCTGAGGAAAGAAGAGGAAACATTAAGTGAATTGCAAAACCTCTGTGATTATGAAATAAAATTACAGGATCAAAACAATGATGAAGGAAAGACAAAAGAAGATAATCAAACAGAATACATAATTCAGTTAGAAAAAGAAGTGCGTTTACTGTATGAGAAACGTGCACAACTTTTAAAACAATCACAGTATTAATAATCAAATTAGATTTTTTTTAAATAAACGATTGTCATAATTTTTTTTTTGTTTTCTAGGTACAAGTAATAACAAACATAAATTTATGTTGATTAATTTCCTTTTTTTCATATTTTTTTTTTCAGCCATGTCACATTGTTTGATGTCAATTATTTATGTAGAAAAAGTTAAATTTTCTGATAAAAACAAAATGTCATTAAAATGGAGGAGCAGGGAATATTATCCATGCAATCTCCACAGAATAACATGGCTCTACGCCTAAAAATGAGAAGAGAGTTAGTACCCAAAATACAGGGAGATCCTGGATATGTGATAAATACTTTTATTCAATATTCTATGGACTATTTTCAAGTTCTTCAAGTTTTTACTACACTCCAATATCTTAATCTATGTAAGAGCGGGATGAGCCTTGAACATCCTCATCAAATTGCCTTTGTAAATTATTCCATACTTTCACTTGCTTTAGATGGTCCTTTATCTGTTTGGGATTTTCAGAAAGCGGTATCTAATCTTCGCTCATTAACAGAAGCTCCTGCTTATTTAATTCCACTTATTCAAGAAATCTTATCATTGATTGATACAGATTCAATTCCAGAAGAAACAGATGATTTCCAATATTATCCAGATGAAACAGAACATTTAGAAGGTGATCAAATTCCCATGTCAACGATTAATTTCAATAATATATTTTCACAAGAACGACAATTCAATGAAGAACGCAAAAATTGTTTTTTATTTCTTCAAACCCTAAGTAATGGTGGCTCCTTAGATACTCTTTTTGCCTCTTTCCAAAATGCCACTCAAAATTTTGGCACTTTTTCCTTTATTTTTAATTTTTTCCATAACCAAAATGAAATATATCCCAAATTTGCGTCATTTATCATCTCGTTTGCTGTTGGCAGTGACATTCCAATCTTATTGCTCCAACGTACATATCAAAATTCGAATGTTGAGCAACACATCAAAAAAATTCTAACTGAAAATATTTCGGAATTTCCGAACTTACCCAAAATTAACGTTAGTAATGATTCAGATTTCATATCTAACTTTGGTCTAATGCTTGATACATTATCCGAACATACGAATCAATCGAAGTATTATTTACTTTCTTCATTTAATTACAATTCAACGAATTCATTTTCGCGTTTTACGAATGCATTAAATTTATATTACATACAATATCGAGTAATCGATTCGATATTTGCTGAGTGTGGAATCGAATTATTTGGTAACTTAAGTTGCGTTTCGTTAGTGCTTTTCCAATGGACAAAAAACATAAAATTCGAAGATTTGTTTAATGAGTTACCAAACGTCGAAGAATTCGTTGAAGTTGTTCAGTTCTTTTGGAACAATAAAATTTTGATTAAAATCATTAATAAGTTAAAGGGACAATTGTCGTATTTGTTCTCAATAGCTTCAAATAATACAAAGAAATTCGCTTCGATGCAAACTGCGGCAGATGTCTGCGCAATGAAATTGTTGAATTATTTGAATAGAAATTACGTGTCTCCAGACCAAAATGTTTTTGCAGTAAAATTGTAAGAAATTTTTATGTTTTCGTGTGTAAATGTTTTAATTTATTGCGTTTTGATATATTTTAAGACACAGTGAAAAACTGTTTGCTTAAATACATCTGCGTATAATTGGGAATATATATATAACGATTTGATCACTAAATTGCAGAAGATTTAAATTTTTACAATTGCATCAAATCGGAAGTAGTTAAAAACGATAATTTAAAAAAAAAAATTGTGTGTGAGATACAATGATATTATTTCATATTAATTCATTAAACGTGGAATGCATACATATGCTTTTTTTGCAGGTTGAAAAAGGCTTCTATGAATGATATTTTTATCAAGGTAAAGAATTTTTTACTATGTCAATGTATGACTTGTTTTGTTATGTATACATTTAAAAAAAATCAAAGTTGTATCACATCTAAAGTTTTAGTATTGCGATATTATTCAAATAATCTCTGATAATAAAAGCAGTTTCTCAATCAGTTAATACAAGAAAGTTTGAAAATATTTTTTTTTGAGATGTGTTTACTGATTATTATATCAATCATTCTTGATATAATACTGTAGATAAATACTTCTCACCACGATCAGGGAATAATACTACGATTACACTTCCAGAAGGTACATTTTCAACCAGTTGTAGTGTTGCAAGCATTGCTGCACCTGATGACATTCCGACGAATATACCTTCTTCCAAGGTAATCCTTCTTGCGACATCATAAGCGTCTTCAGTTTCGATCATAATAATTTCATCTACTTTACCTTCATCATAAATTGCAGGTATTATGGCTTCAGTCATATTCTTTAATCCTTGGATTTTATGACCTTTAACAGGTTGTGCTTCTATGATTTTAATGTTTGGATTTAATTCTTTTAATCTCCTGCTAACGCCCATTAATGTACCAGAAGTGCCAATGGAACCAACAAAATGTGTAATTTTTCCTTGAGTTTGTTCCCATAGTTCTTTTCCAGTATGGTTATAATGTGCCAGATAATTATTTACATTAGAAAATTGATTTGGCATAAAATACTTTTCGGGACTTAAATTATAAATTTCATGCGCTTTTCGGATTGCTCCATCAGTACCTTCATTTGCAGGCGTAAGTATTATTTCGGCTCCAAATGATTTTAGGATTTTCCTTCTTTCAATCGAAACAGATTCAGGTAAAACAGTTATAACTTTGTAGCCCTTTAATTTACCAATCATTGATAAACCGATTCCAGTGTTTCCTGATGTTGCCTCTAAGATAATTTTATCTTTTCGAAGTTCTCCACTTTTCTCGGCTTCAATAATCATGTTAAGTGCAATACGATCTTTAACTGAACCTGTTGGATTATATCCTTCGAGTTTAGCATATACTTCAATGTCACCTCGCTTGATAAGATGATTTAACCTAATAATTGGTGTATTACCAACTGTTTCAAGAACATTGTTAAAACGCATAATATAAAAATGGAATGTTATCCGTTCAATTC
Source organism: Histomonas meleagridis (assembly GCF_020186115.1). Classification (NCBI taxonomy): domain Eukaryota; phylum Parabasalia; order Tritrichomonadida; family Dientamoebidae; genus Histomonas; species Histomonas meleagridis. The sequence continues at coordinate 137,739 of NW_027150888.1, forward strand.
AATTTGGTCAAATAAATTGAACGAATGTCAGGCCAATCAGATTGCAAATTCAGATTCAATTTTTCAACATATGTCCCATCATAATTGCTTGAATTTGAGAAGTTCGATAAGAAGAATTAAACCAAAATAAATCGTTTTCGGTTACATTGAATGAAGTTGTGAATATTTGTTCAAACTTTGTACAAAGTTTATAACAAAACGAACGACGGGACAATCAAAATAAATTCATAAAAATAAAATCTGTCTTAGCTTAAGTTTTATGAAGAATTAGCTAATTTTGAAGTTCATATGAGATACAAAAATGTGATACCGATATGAAGTATTTTATTATAATATAAATATCAAATTATTAAAATAAATCAAATAAATTTTAAAATATTATAACAAATTTCAAAATAAAAAAATAAGATCAAATTTATTTAGATAAAATTCAAAACATTAAATTTCAAAACAAACATTGCACATGTTCAACATTCTCTGAATATGAAGCAAAAAGCAAAACATTCTTTGTAACTTGATTATTTTGAAGAAAGTATTTAACAAGTTATAAATTTCCAGTTTCCAATGATTCATTAACAATATAATTATTAGTTTCCATGCTTCCTAAAATTATAAAATTTCATAATAATCAATATCAATGCAAGCACACACCAAATCATTGATTTTATCTCTGTTTTTAATTCCAAATAAAGTGTTTGTTTGCTTTGACTGCATATCTTTTAAATTTTTTTCATTAATATTTATGAAAATGCTTTATAAGGAATATATTTCCGATTCTTGCGAATTCATTAATAATATCATTATTAGTTTTCATTCCTTCTTTGTGTAATATCAGAAACACATCCAAATTATTATATGAAACACATTTCTTTCCTAACTCTTCTAAATTGTTAATATCTTCATTTCGATTATCTTAAAGATATTTTAAGATATTATTTTTATGGAATTTAATTGCTGCTTTATAAGCATCTTTAAATGTTGAATGATTTTGTTCACATAAATGAATGATTTCTTCATTTCCATTTGCAACAGCATATTTACCTGTGTTTTCTAATTTAGAACCATTCATAAGTAAATATTTAAAACATTGAATTTATCCAAAAAATGCTGCATAATCAATTAATGAAACGAAATGATTAATAAAATCACAACTTTCATAAACTGATAATTCGATTTCTTTATTAAAATTAAAATTTGTTTGTGATGAAATTTCTTGAAGTTTTTCGATTTCATCATTTCGAATTATTTTTGTAATTTCATTCAGATTAACCTCTTCTCCAAATTTTTATATATTTTGATGATTTTTTATGTAAAATGCATTGTTGTTAAATTTATGAGAGTTTTTCCTTCCAAGGAAATTTCCTTGATGCCTTACGTTTCAGCTCTGCAAACATATTCCGATAGCTAAATCAATTAAACATGTATCAACAATAGTTATACAAGTGAACTGACAAGCTTTCTGTATCTTTTTTGACTGATTTATTTGCAAGTTTCTTGCAAATGTGTTCTTGGTTTTACCCATTTATTTCTTTTTGTCATTACAAATCTTTCTAAAGAATTTAGGTTCAATAAAGAAATTTGAATTTTGAGGTGTAAAACTAGTATCACTGGCTTCTAATATAACATGATAAATATTGATGAATAGTGATCAATAATTTTAAATTATGACTATACTTACATTAAACATTAACTCCTTCTGAATGAAATGGGATAAACTTTATTAAAATCAAAAAATATTTTTTATATATAAGATACATTGATATGGGTTTTGCATACAAAAAGCAAATCGCATGATATTAACGATTATTTAATGAGATATTTTCATTTTACTACTCACTTTTTGAATTGAAAAAACATCAGCGGTTTTACCGGAATTCAGGTAACCCTGTAAAACCGCCCAAAATTATTGAACTGCTTTTGATCGTTCATATAACAGCTCATTGAAATTGTAAACACATCACAATAAAAGTGCCAGGTGATAGCGAACGTTAAGAACGATTGACATTCATAAACCGTTTTCGCCTTGTCAAATTTTATCGGAAATTGTTCACTTCACTTTGCTTTTATGACAAACTACGCTCAAGAATCATTAAAGCTTCACCAACAACTTAAAGGTAAACTCGAAGTTAAGTGCCGTGCACCAGTTACTAACAAAGAAGAATTGTCTCTTGCTTATACCCCAGGTGTCGCACAACCATGTCTCGAAATTCAAAAGAACGTCGACCTTTCATATGAACTTACAAGAAGGTGGAACACAGTAGCTGTTGTTACAGATGGTACAGCTGTTCTTGGTTTAGGTGATATCGGACCAGAAGCTGGTATGCCAGTCATGGAAGGTAAATGCGTTCTCTTTAAGTCTTTTGGCGATGTTGATGCTATTCCACTTTGCATCCGATCAAAGAATGTCGAAGATATTTGCCACACCGTTGAATTAATTGCTGGTTCCTTCGGTGGTATCAACCTCGAAGATATCAGTGCTCCACGTTGCTTCGAAATCGAACGCCGTCTTAAGCAAACATGCGATATTCCAATCTATCATGATGACCAACATGGCACAGCTGTTGTTACACTTGCTGCCCTTACAAATGCCCTTCGTATTGTTGGCAAGAAGATCGAAGACATCAAAGTTGTCACATCAGGAGCTGGTGCAGCAGGCATTGCTATCATCAAACTTTTGATTGCTCGTGGTCTTAACCCAAAGAATGTCATCATGACCGATCGTATGGGCGCCATCTATGAAGGACGTGAAGGTCTTAATCCAGAGAAGGAAGAAATCGCCAAGATCACAAACTCCGAGAAGCTTTCTGGTTCACTTGCCGATGTCCTTAAGGGCGCTGATGTCTTCATTGGTGTATCTGCACCGAAGACAGTCACTAAGGAAATGGTTAAATCGATGGCACCAAATGCAGTTCTCTTCCCAATGGCCAACCCAACACCAGAAATCATGCCAAACGAAGCACTTGAGGCCGGCGCTGCTGTTGTTGGCACAGGCCGCTCTGATTTCCCCAACCAAATCAACAACGTTCTTGCATTCCCAGCAATATTCCGTGGCGCACTCGATGTCCGTGCGAAGGATATCAATGACGAAATGAACATCGCTGCTGCAAACGCTATCGCTGACCTTGTTTCCCCAGAAGAACTTAATAAGGATTACATCTTACCTAAGCCCTTCGACCCACGCGTTAAAGACGCTGTCAGCAAAGCAGTCGCTGAAGCAGCACGCAAGTCTGGAGTCGCAAGGATCTAAATAAAAGCCACATTCACTGAGTTTTCATTGAGTTTGTAATAATTTGTTTTCTTAATGAAGTGTTTGTCGTAATTTGTTTTCATAATGAAGTGTTTGTAATAATTTGTTTTCATAATGAAGTGTTTGTAATAATTTGTTTTCATAATGAAGTGTTTGTAATAATTTGTTTTCTTAATGAAGTGTTTGTAGTAATTTGTTTTCATAATGAAGTGTTTGTAGTAATTTGTTTTCTTAATGAAGTGTTTGTAGTAATTTGTTTTCATAATGAAGTGTTTGTAGTAATTTGTTTTCTTAATGAAGTGTTTGTAGTAATTTGTTTTCATAATGAAGTGTTTGTAGTAATTTGTTTTCTTAATGAAGTGTTTGTAATAATTTGTTTTCTTAATGAATTGTTTGTAATAATTTGTTTTCTTAATGAATTGTTTGTAATAATTTGTTTTCTTAATGAATTGTTTGTAATAATTTGTTTTCTTAATGAAGTGTTTGTAATAATTTGTTTTCTTAATGAATTGTTTTTTCGAATTCTTCTATATTTTTGATTTTAGAAATTGTATATTAATAAATATATTATTCAGATAAATAAATAATTTAAAGATTTCCACATGTTACTGAATTTTATAATTTAATTTATATTTGATTCATTCTTAAGTAAATATTTAATAAATATAGAAAATGTTGAATAATCAATTAATTAAACACAATATTTAATAAATGAACAACTTTCATAAAGGAATAGTTTAATTGCTTGATTTAAATTAAAATTTATTTATGATGATATTTATTGAAGCTTCTAGATTTCATCACTTTAAATTATTTTTATTAGGATTACTTCTTTCTTCAGAGTTAACTCCTTAAGAAACGCAGTTCCATCATTTAAAAGCTTTTTAAAATGTTCTGGGACTTCACTAAAATTTTTCACATCAATTAAACCTATTTCAATCATTTATCTGGATTAACTCATTTTTAATATATTTTTTATAATGATCCGGATCAAGCAATTGCTTTTAAAAGTTATTTGGTATTTTTAATATAATATTGGGAAATATGTAAAAATTAAATTTAAATAAATTTAGATTTAATTTTATAGTATGCGCAATATTTTGATTGAAAACCTTTTATTATATTTGGAAAAGCCAAATTTCTGATTAAAAAGAATTAATGTATATAACATGGGGGTGATTTAACGGTCGTTTAAATTGATTTTAACGGCTACCAGATAGTTTAAATATTTTGTCAATTCCCGCTTTTTGAATCGAGTATGATCGTCATCAAAAGTGCAGAAACATTTTCACTAACATTTATTTTTTTTTTGAGAATGTTCACCATTCCTTCATGTAGTAAATGTAAGAAAAGTTAATATAGTAATTTTAAATCAAAATTATATAAATTATAAGAAATAATTTGATTTTAGATATGATGTTCATTTTTTAAACCAAGTGTTTTCTAAATGATATTATTATATTACTAAATATCAATTCCTTCTTGTTCAAGGAGTATTTTAACTATTTTTGTATGACCTTCTCTAGATGCTAAATTAAGTGCTGTTTCAAATAATTTAAATTATTTCCAAATATTATTTTGAAATATTAAATTATTAAAATAAATTTTAAATATAACAAATAAATACTTTTAGCATTAATATCAATTCCTTCTTGGTTAAGAAGTAATTTAACTATTTCTGTATGACCTACATAAGATGCAAACATAAGTGCTGTACGAAATACTTTAAATAATTTCCAAATATTATTTTGAAATCCAAAATTATTAAAATAGATATTAAATAAAACAAATAAATATTTTTAGCATTAATATCAATTCCTTTTTGTGCAATAAGTAATTTAACTATTTCTATATTACCATTATAAGATGCAACAATAAGTGCTGTATTAAATATTTTAAATAATTTCCAAATATTATCTTGAAACATCAAATTATTAAAATAAATTTTAACAAAAACAAATAAATACCTTTAGCATTAATATCAATTCCTTCATGTTCAAGAAGTAATTTAACGATTTCTATGTTACCACTTTCAGCTGCTAATACAAGTGCTGTATAAAATATTTTAAATAATTTCCAAATATTATTTTTAAATATAAATTTATTAAAACAAATATTAAATAAAACAAATAAGTGTTTTTAGCATTAATATCAATTCCTTCTTGTTCAAGAAGTAAATTAACTATTTCTATATTACCATATAATGATGCAAACATAAGTGCTGTATTAAATATTTTAAATAATTTCCAAATATTATCTTGAAATTCTAAATTATTAAAATAAATTTTAAATAAAACAAATAAATATTTTTAGCATTAATATCAATTCCTTCTTGTTTTAAAATATGTTTCACAAGTTCAATATTTCCTGATGCTGATGAAAAAACCAAAATATCTTTTGGAATTTCATTTTCTCGAAGAAAATGTTTTATAAGGAATATATTTCCGACTCTTGCGAATTCATTAATAATATCATTATTAATTTTCATTCCTTCTTTGTGTAATATCAGAAACACATCCAAATTATTATATGAAACACATTTCTTTCCTAACTCTTCTAAATTGTTAATATCTTCATTTCGATTATCATAAAGATATTTAGAGATATTATTTTTATGGAATTTAATTGCTGCTTTATAAGCATCTTTAAACGTTGAATGATTTTGTTCACATAAATGAATGATTTCTTCATTTCCATTTGCAACAGCATATTTACCTGTGTTTTCTAATTTAGAACCATTCATAAGTAAATATTTAAAACATTGAATTGATCCAAAAAATGCTGCATAATCAATTAATGAAACATCTCTTTTATTAATAAATGAACATCTTTCATAAAGTGATGGTTCTATTGTTTGATTATAATCAAAATTTGTTTGTGATGATATTTCTTGAAGTTTTTCGATTTCATCATTTCGAATTATTTTTGTAATTTCATTCGGATTATGTCCTTCTTTAATTAATTTTTTATGAAGTTCCCAATCATTCTTTGATAACACTTCATAATTTTCGAAAAAATATTTAAACTGTTCATCATTTTTATAATGATTATATAATAAATTTTTATTTAAATTATAATGAGCAAAATAAGGAGTAAATAAAATGAAAAATTTTGGCTTAAAATATTCATTCTCAAGAATTTCGTTAATGAGATATCTTGCTTCATTTGTGTATTTTTTTGCAAGAAAATGATATAGAACATCAAACATTTTATTGTTTTCATTTAACATTTTTTCAAGCTCATTAAGAAAATCAAATATTATATTAGAATTAACTATTTGTGCTACAAATGATGTATATATTCCATGACTTGTCACTATATTAAAAGAATATGGATAATTATCATCAAATATATCAAACATTCTTTGCACTGATTGAGAAATATTTTCTTCATTTAAATCATAAATAATTCTATTGATTAATTGATATATTTCCCACTCCTTCATTTCTTGCTTTTCCATTGTGAATGAGTAATCATTCAATTATTTCAATTGCGCTCAAAAAGTTTTGATTGTAAACTTTACCTTAAAGTATGGTTTTGATCGAGTGACAAATCACAACGACTTGTTTTAAATTTGCTTTTGCTTAAACCTCATATAGCAGTAAATTATAAAATACGGTAGTTTTATATATCACTATAAATATTTGTGATTTTAAAATCACTTTTGTTTATTTCTTTAGTCTGAATTACTTCTAGGTAACTTAAATATAAAATGTTGTCTTCATTTTGTGAACAAAATGTGAAAGAATTAAAAAATAACAACGATTTATAGAAGTCATATCTGACACAAAATCAGTGGCTTAAAAATAACAAATCCTTAAAGCCACTTTTGTCGCGGTTATTTCAATAATTTACGCCAAAGTGAATATTACGATAGGTAATTGTATCGTTCATATGTAAAATTTTTTCTCATCCAAAAAAGAGTCTTTCAGATGACTGCTAATCATATAACATATCGTAAATGTAAGGATTCCTTATCCTGCGGAAGAAATAGGTTCGTTGAAGAACAAAAATGGTCAGCAATATCATTGGAATCCAAAATCGAAAATAACATTTTCACAATACCAATTGTAAATACTCGATTTAAGAATAGGCTAATGCTGCTTGTAACTTTTCACCCAGGTTTTGTTCATTTTAAAGTGATTCCACCTTCTGAATCATTCCAAAGATATGATTGTTCATCTGAACCAACAATAATTGATCAAGATATCCTAAGAGATCACCTTGAAATCGAAGGACGCAAAAGTGAAACACATATTACTTTAATTAATTCTCATACAAAAGTTGAAATACAATTTGATCCATTCTCTATTTTAATATATGATCACAACACTCTCAAGCTTACAGCCAGTTATGATGACAAATCAATCTTTGAGACGAATGTTAGTCCAAAAGAATTTCCAGATTTATTTAACCCTGTTGAATTTCAGAATTACACCGAAACACTCAAAAATGGACCAACTTCTGTTGCCATGTCATTTAAATTTCACGAAAATGTTTGTTTTTCAGGTCTTGCAACACATACACTTTCACTCGCCATTCCGTCAACCGTTAAAAACGGTAAAGCGGTTACCGATCCGATCCGCTTTTTCAATACCGACATAAACCGCTTTGATGTTGACTCTGTTATGTCGATGTACGGCTCAATTCCGTTTCTTATTGGACATATAGCGCAACTTAGCACTGGTTTGTTTTGGTGCAATCCATCAGAAACTTGGGTAGACATTGATTCTGAAGATCATTCAAGTCGATTTATATCAGAATCAGGCTTTATCGATTTTTTTGTTTTTACAGGTACACATAAAGAAGTTATTAGTTCGTATGCTTCTATTACTGGTAAACTTCCGATGCCACAATTATTTTCATTAGGTTATCATCAATCACGTTGGACATATTCAACATCAAATGAAGTACGTGCTGTCACCAAATCTCTTGATAAAGCTATGATTCCACATGAATCGATTTGGTTAGATTTGGATCATACTGATGACAAAAAATTTTTTACATTTGATCCAAATGGTTTTAATGACATAGATAAACTTGCAAAAGAGTTTTCACAAAGTCATCGTTATCTTATTACACTTGTTGATCCACATTTAAAAATTGATGAAAGATATCGAATCTATTCCGAAGCCAAAAACAATGACCTGTTACTTAAGAACAGAGATAACAAAGACTATGTCAGTGATTGTTGGCCTGGTAAAAGTGTATGGGTCGATTTTCTAAATCCATTAGCACGTGAATGGTGGTCAGAGCAATTCAAGTATCAAAAATACAAAGGTTCTTCTGAGAATATCTTTATATGGAATGACATGAATGAGCCAGCAGTATTTAATTCGCCTGATTCAACCATTCCACGTGATACGCTTCATTACAATGGTCATGAAGATCGTGAAGTGCATAACCTCTACGGGCATTTTATGGTACTATCTACGTATGACGGATTACTTCGACGAAACAATGACCAAAATGAGCGACCGTTTATTCTGACTCGCAGTTATTTTTCTGGAACACAAAAGTATTCGTTTGTATGGACTGGTGATAATACTTCGAATTGGGAACATTTAGAAAACAGCATTTCCCAAGTAATCAGTTTGAACATTTGCGGATATTCATTATGCGGCTGTGATGTTGGAGGATTTTTCGATTCGCCCAATAATGAGTTGTTAGCACGTTGGTATCAACTTGGAGCATATTGTTATCCATTCTTCCGATGCCATTGTCATCACTTAAGTGAAAGACGTGAGCCATATAATGTAACAGATGACAAATGGTTCGAAGCAATTAAAATTGCAATTGAAGAACGATATCAATTAATGTATCTATGGTACACAGCAGCGTATCATTCATATGTTAAAGGATCACCGATCATTACACCATTATGGTATAGTTTTAATGATGTTAACGAAATCGATAATCAATTTATGATTGACGAAACTTTAATGGTGATACCAATTACAAAGGAAAACGTCAACAACATTCCCGTAAGTTTGCCTTTGGGCCATCGATGGTATGAATTGAGAGCATTGACAGAATATAAACCTTTGAATCACTTTGGCTACGATAAGAACATTGAATTGTATACACCGGTTTTCATTTGGGGCGGCCACATTTTCGGTTTGAAAAGTGCCGTCAGAAAGAATACGTTTGAAATGATGAACGATCCTTTCGAAGTTATCGTTGCGTTGGACGTTAATTATGAGGCTATCGGAGAAATTTACGTAGACGATGGGCACACGTTTAACTTTGAGAAGAATAACGAATTTGTTTTGTTGAAAATGGAATTTGAAAGGAATTCGTTAAAGTTTGAAGTTGACGAAAAGTGCAACAGGAATTCTGAGTTCTTCAGAAATTTTGTGACGAAAATTGAAAAAGTGAAAATTGTGGGAATTGATAATATGCCGAAAAATATAAAATGTTCAAAAGAAGAAACAGAAATCCAATTTGAAGATGTAAATGGAGTGTTAGTGATAGACGTAATTTTGGAGATGAAGGAAAACTGTACTTTAACTTTTGAATTTTGATGCAAATTGTATTTTTATTGTGTTATAAAACACTGAATTTAAATACTTTTCCTCGTTTTATTTATGGACAAACAACAAAATTTGGTTATAAATCGTCGGAATAAGATGTGAGGTTTGGTAACGTATTTTTATACAGAGGATTGTATCGTTGTACATAATGTTGTATCGTCGTATGGAATGTTGTGTCGTAAACGCAAAGTCAAAAAAACGGTCGAACTGTAAATTTATGGTCGATTTGTTGTAAAATAACTTTTTGAAAGAAAGGTTTTGTGTAAAATGTAACCGATTGATTTTTATTCAAAAACTTCATCCATTGTCATAAAAATCTGGTAGTTCTCAATTTGAAGGTTGTGTTCGACCACGACAACGTTGTCAATGACATCGTTTTTGAGGTGATATGTTTGCAAAATATGATTCATAATGAAGAACTTTATCTATTTTTTCATATCACATCATGGAAATTATCATAAAATGAATCATTATGATGTTTGATGTGAAGTCTTCAAAAATCTGCTATTGTTTTTGCTTGATTGTTTTAACTTCAACTATCTGCGGCGTAATGAGATGAATTGATGGATTTTTTTAATATGATTTAAAATGGGAAAAAATTTTTTAAAATAAAATAACAATTTTTTGAGTACAATTTTTTATATCACTTATTAGCGGTATCTAGAATAAATTGTGATTGTTTATCATATGATATGTTTTTTTAAATTTAATTTAAAAAAAATTGATCAATATATCATTTGTTATTTAAAATAATAAAAATTACTATAAAAATTATTATATCGTTTACATACACTCACTTAAATTAATTCCACTTCCATATTTAATAATTAAATTATAAAATAATATTTCAACATTGTACTTGAGTTATAAAATATCTTAATCTTTTTTTATAAAAATTACAAGATTAAAATTATTTGATATATAATTATATAGATCTTTACATTATTAATGTGAAATCATCTTAATATAATAAATTATTTATATTTATAAAAATGCATAAAATTACAGAATGCTATTTTACAAAATCCATTTAAAAAAAAATAATATTTTGATTGTACCAAACGAATTTCAATTTATTTGTTCACATAATATATAAATTTCTTTGGACATGTTTAAACAAAACCTTTATAATTGAATGAATATGTTTTTGAAAAAAGTACTCATAAATATCAGTTTAGTTTTTTAGCTTGATAAAACTTCTTCTTTCAATTAGAAATAAAAAGATGAATAATGAAAATCAAGATGCAATGCAAGACACTAGTGAATGTCTAGATAATCAAATTAAAATAGATAACATGTCTAACACAAGTCATTCAAGTAAATCTGAAAATATTATTATTGACACCTTAAAATCGAATGATGAAGACGATTCACCAAATATTATTCAATCATCTGAGGAAAGCACACCAAATGTTAATCAAAACTCCAATGAAAACTCCCAAGAACTTAATGAAGTTAATGAAAAGGACTTATGTCCTAATGCTTTAAAATCATATAAAGCAATGGGGATACAATTTACATTCATGAAGCTCCGAATAATACATAAGCATATTATCCAAAAAGTAAGAACTAATACTTATATAAAACCTATAAAACAAATTCATAAATGCCCTCAAATTCCATCTTCTTGTCCTTTACCTCCTAAACTAGATGACGAAGAAGAAGTTATAAATATATTTGAAGAGGAACAAAATTCGGATGAAAAGATTAATGATGAAAGTGAAACATCAAAATCAAATAGTGAAAACCAAACACAAAATATAGAAAAGGAAAACAAACTTACATTTACAGAGAAAAAAGAATTATTAAAAGCATCTGGAATCGAGAAAATATATTCAATGAAAATAAATCAAAGTCCAATTCCTCCAAATATGAATATTCCTCAGACTAAAACAATTAAACCAGAAAAGAAAGAAGAAAAGCCTAAAAAGAAATTTAAATGGAAATTCTTTAGCTTTTTCCATAGAAAGAAGAAAAATATTCCATCCAAAAAATATAAAAAAGAAAAATTACCAGAGGAAGTTATTATCCCTCCTGTTGCTGTAAGAAGAAGGCCATTAAGAAACGGGAGACGTCCACCAACAAGCATAAATTTCGATTGAAAAATTTTGACAAAAATTATTTAAAATTTTATCAATTCAAATGAAATAAAACTTTTTTACTTAAAATAAAATTTCATAAAACAGAATTTGTCAAGGAACTTCGAACGGTGGTGATAAAATCACAACCGTCACTAACGTTTATGGCACTAGATTTTTCAAAAGAACGAACGATATCTTTCTGAATTTTTTCAATATAGTTTGGTGTTCATCATTCAATTTAAATCCGTCATTCCAAAATTGTGGTGAATTTTTGTTTATTGGAATTCAATGTATGGGAACGGCCATATAAGGGTGAAAGTCGTTCTTTCTCGATTCAAAAGTCTATAAAGCTCGTGAAATCATCGTCTGCGTCTCCGAATGGGTCAATGAAGAAATCGTTTGCAAAATCGAAATCATCATTAAAAATCTTTTCTTTGAAAATGGGTAAAACAAGTTCTTTCTGAGTAGTTACTATGTTCTTTTGTTTCGAGGATTGGTATATGAGTTTTGCATGTCGGTTTTTGAGGCTAACAGGACCTCTTTTGTCGAAGAATTGAGCTAAAAAAGACCATTTCGGACCAAATTCCCTGTATTTTTGGATGAGAATTGCATCTTCTTCGGGTGTCCATGGAGAGTTTCTTATGTTTGGAGATAGGTAGTTGTTGTATCTTTCGCGACATTGACGTGGTGTTCTTCCCTCCATTTGTTTTGCCACAGCTTTCCAGTTAACCTTACTCATATTGTTTAATATTTTGATGAGTTTGTTGTCTTCGAGCTGGGTGAACTTGGTTCGAGGTGGGATTTGCTTGGACATAAAATGACAGAGCCTCAACAGAACATTTGAGACAACAGAATTGTTCCTGAATTTAATTCAATTTTTCAATGTGATCATTTTTCCAACTCAAATATTGAAAACGGTGATAAAATTATGGCAAGAATCAGATTGCAATTAAATTACAATAGCGACAAATGGATGATTTTTAGGACGACATCACTAAATCAAAATGAAAGGCTTTTAGCAGCAGAAAAAATTTATCTGATTTTAATTTTTTCAAAAATGTATTATAGATTTATATAGAATGTATGAGACAAATGTTTTTTTCACCGAAGCCAATAAAAATGCAATATAATTATATACAATTTATTGTCAATTTCATCAATTGATAACAAATAATTGTATCTGATCTATTTTTAAATAAAACAGAAAAAGAAAAAATAATTCTATAACAAAGATATTATTGGCGATACAACACACCCCATGTAAAATTTCACAAGAAAACAAAGAAAAAGAAAATGTTCATAATAATGATGTAAAAATACCGCAAAAAGGAGCAGAAAACCAAATGGGGCACCCCCAAATAATAAAACTTAATAAAAGTGACATTAAAATGACAACTGTTTACATTGTTGGTTCGGTTAGAACGCCACTTGGCGCTTCTATTTCTGGTGGTTTTGCTGAAGTCCCTGCCCCGAAGCTTGGTGCTGTTGCAGCAAAAGAATGCTTGGCTCGTTCAGGTGTTTCACCAAATGATATAGATGAACTATATGCAGGGAATGTTATATCAGCCGGAATTGGTCAAAACCCAGCCAAACAATGTTCTCTAGAAGCTGGTTTACCAAATACTGTTCCATGTACAACAATCAACAAAGTATGTTGTTCATCATTAAAAGCTTTAACATTAGCAGCACAAGATATCAAGTATGGTGAAGTTAACACTGCTGTTGTTGTTGGTATGGAAAACATGACACTTGCACCACATCTTGTCCGAAATGCCAGAAAAATCCAAAAAATGGGAACAATCAAATTCAAAGACGAAGTAACAGCGGAAGATGGAATGATTGTTGATGGGTTATGGGATTCCTTTAACAACATTCATATGGGCGCATTAGCAGATCATGTTGCAGCTAAATACGGAATCACTCGCGAGGAACAAGACCGCTATGCAATCCAATCTTTCGCGAGAGCTAAAGAAGGTTGGGCAAGCGGTTTTTTGGACATCATCGAGTTTAACGGTGTCAAAACCGACGAAATAATTCCGAAACTCATCGTAGAAAAAGTGCCGACTTTACGGCCGTGTTTTGTCAAAGACGGAACAATTACTGCTGCGAACGCGTCAGCGATATCTGATGGTGGCGTTGCAATGGTTTTAGTCTCAGAAAGTTATCTTAAGGAACACTCATTGAAGCCGATCGCAAAAATTATAGCTTACACAGACGTAGGTTGTGATCCAGCAGAGTTCATCTGCGCTCCTGTGTTGGCAGCTAAGAAAGTTTTGGAAAAGGCAAAGATGAAATTTGAAGATATCGATTTGTTCGAAGTTAACGAGGCTTTTGCTGTGGCACCTTTGTTGTTCATGAAGGAAACAGGAGTACCAGAAGAAAAGGTCAACGTCTTCGGTGGTGCAATTGCAATCGGTCATCCACTTGGATGTTCTGGTCTTAGAATTGTAAACACATTAATTTCTGCCCTTAAAGCAAAGGGAAAGAGAATTGGATTGGCAACACTTTGCAATGGTGGCGGTGGATCAACTGCTGTTATCATTGAATTAACATAAATAAAAAACTTTCCAAAAATTTCCAGTATACAATAGAAAGGCGACAGTATGTGCAAATATGTTATAGAATTTTGTTGTTTTAAGAAGTTTCTGCTATGAAATACATTCTGATGTGAATTTTCGGATTGTGCAAAAATAAACGGCCGAATTTATCTCAATTAATAGGGTGCACTAATAATAACGGTCTCTCTTGTAACGGTCACTTCGATTTCAATGTAAGTTGCAGAAAGCCGTTATTGATATTTTGTTAGTGAACTTATTTTCCTATAACATCATATCCAAGTATTCTTTTCTAAAAATTCTCGTATTTTTGAAAATCATCATGATAATTTCAAGATATTTCCATTTTAATATTTTGAATTCATGAATAGATTTTAAGGATTACAATTTTACCGCCATATTGTCAAAAATTTTTTGTTTAATTAATCATATTAGGTAGTTTTCATTTGTCAGAACGAGATATTGTCGTATCATATAAATGATTTTTCGGCAAGTTATCGAGAAAATTTAGCGGCCGTTAAATTTCTCAAATATCTAACAGACTTAGTAAAAAAAAACATGAAAATTACTCATATGAAAAAACAAAAATTTTTGAAAATTGTCAGGATCGATTTTAATCAAACATATAAAATATCAAATAATTGTTATCATAGTATATTATTAGTCAACAACTAATTATGTAGTCAATTTTTGCTTTCAGAATTTGGTGTCATAAAAATAATATTTATTTAATATCAACACTAATATATATAATTCCGAAATTTTTTCGAAAAATTGAATAATATATTGGAGATACTAAATCGCTCATGTAAAAAAATTGCTTTTTTACAAATAAATCAAAAAAATCAATATTTATTGATTTTCTTAAATTTTAATACAAATCTAAAATTATAATTACCAACTTATGTATAAATTATTTTATTGAAATAACTATATAATAATGAATATTTTCCAATATATTTTTGTTTTAAATTATTTTACGGTTTTGACATACTGCCATTTAAATGTATGATGAATATGGTGATTTGATTACAAAAATCATAGATGCTGGAACATATTACATAAGGTCTGGAGTTTCAGGTGACGATGATCCCAGAGTATGTGATTGTACAATGATTTGTTATCCAAATGATACCAAAAAGCAAAATTCGTATTATGTTGGTTATTGTGAAAAAACAAGTAAAGTTAAAAAACCGATTGAGCGAGGTGTCATCAAGAACTGGGAAGACATGGAAATAATATGGGATGATATTTTTAAACAAATTGAAACTTATTTTCATATATCCTCAGGTGGATCCGTACTTCTTGTTGATAATCTCCTCAATCCTAAGATTAACAGAGGTAAAATGTCTGAGATCATGTTTGAAAAGTATAATTTTCAATATTTTTACTCAGGGAATCAATGTCATTTTGACCTCTTTGCCGAGGGGTGTGTGACTGGTCTAGTCATAAACATTGGTGAAGGCACTACACAAATTGTCCCATTATATAAAGGATCATCAATTACATCATCATCTGAACTCCGCATTTCTGGTGTCGACATCAAGCAAATGCTTGAGGAACTTCTTTCTGAACGAGGATATACGTTTAATGATCCGACCAAGAACACAATTGATCACATTAAACGATCATCATCATATGTTGCAGAAGACTTTGATACCGAACTAATCAAAGCCAAAACGACCAATGAATGTGATAAAACAATTACTGTTGACTCTCACGAAATAACACTTTCATATGAACGATTTGTTTGTTATGAGCAAATATTCCGAAATCAATCGAATGGATTTAATCAAAAAGGAATTGTAGAAACTTTATACGATTCGATAATGAGCGTAGACGAAGAAATAAGGGGGAAAATATGTCATGAAATTTTCGTGATGGGCGGCTCTTCGATTGCGGAAGGTTTAGTGGAAAGATTTGAGAAAGAACTAAAAAAGAAAATGAAAAACAAATGCATAAAATTTAGAGTTTATTCCCCTCCGGAGAGATACATGTCAAGTTGGATTGGCGCAAGCATTTTTGCATCGTTGTCAAGATATAACCAGTTTTATGTTAAAAAAGATGAGTATGATGAATATGGAGTATCTTTTATATTAAATAAATGTTATAACTAATTTTTGATAGAATTCGGATGATAATTGTTGGATTAAATTTATGTGTGTTTTTACTGTAGTTCATTTTCATTTCTTCTTTTCAGAAATTGATTTTCTTGCGAGATGTGACTCAATTTCAGTGTTAGAAATATTTTGCATTGGATTAATAATGTAATTACACCGAGTTGTTTCACTAGAAGTAATTCTCTTTTCTTCAAATCCTTTGGATATTTGCTGAGAATATCAATTGAGTACTGGGCACTTTATAACTAACACATTAAGCACTAACTCTGCTTGATCTGCCATAACTATATGAACTTAATCATATGCTCGTATAGTCACTAACTTTAATTACCTCTCATCAGCAAAAAGTATTAAAAAAGCAAACTTTTATTTATTGATAATGACTAGATTTATTATGTATTTTTTTTTCATTTTTTTGAGCGTTTATTTTGCTGAAGAGTCATTCTTTTCTTTAAATTTTGGAGCAATATCTCGATATTTTTATCAGCAGCGGCTTTAATTGCAGTATAACGAACTATAAATAAATTCCAAATATTATTTTGAAATTCTATATTATTCAAATAAATATTAAACAATTCAAATTCATATCTCTAGCATTGATGTTGATTCCATCTTGTTTAATAAGTAATTTAACTATTTCTATGTGACCATTTTCAGATGCATTTATAAGTG
Organism: Histomonas meleagridis; assembly: GCF_020186115.1. Taxonomy (NCBI): domain Eukaryota; phylum Parabasalia; order Tritrichomonadida; family Dientamoebidae; genus Histomonas; species Histomonas meleagridis. The sequence goes on from NW_027150888.1 coordinate 154,947, forward strand.
CTGTTTTAAATGATTTCAATTAAATCCAAATATTATTAAAATATATCAAATTTTAGAAAGATATTTTATACAAAACTAAAAAACATTTCTTGAACTAACATTAATATCTTCTTGTTCGAGAAGAAATTTAACTAATTCAGTATTCCCATATTCAGATGCGACTATAAGTGCTGTATCAAACAATACCAATAAAAATTAAATATTTTAAAGAAATCCATTTTCTACAAAATTAACATTTAATAAAAATATTTAATATCTTTAACATTTACATTGATTTTCTTTTGTGTTATAAGATATTTAACTAATTCTAAATTACCCGATTTTGAAGCTGCTACTAAAACATCATTTGCTATTTGAACTTCTTCATTAAAATATTGAACAAGAAATATATTTCCATTCTTTGCTGCTTCATTTATGAAAGTATCATCGATTTCCATTCCTTCATCTTTGAAATATCTGAAAAGTTCATAGTTATTATGATAAATGCATTGTCTTCCAAATTCGGCAATATATCTTACGTCTAAAATTTCGTTTTCATGTAAATATTGCATAATATCACTGCGATGGAATTCAATTGCTGCTGAATATGCTCCTTCAAATGATGAATGATTTTGCTCACATAAATGAATGATTTCTTCATTTCCACCTGCAATTGCATATTTACCTGTTTTTTCTATTTTTGCATTATTCATAAGTAAAAATTTAAAACATTCAACTGAAGAAAAAAATGCTGCATATTCAATTAATGTAACATTGCTTTGATTAATAAATGAACAACTTTCATAAAGTGATGGTTCAATAATTTGATTAAAATCAAAATTTTCGTGTGATGATATTTCTTGAAGCTTTTCGATTTCATCATTTCGAATTATTTTCGCAATTTCATTCGGATTAACTCCTTCTGTAATGTATTTCTTATGGAGTTCCCAATCATTCTTTGAAAGTTCTTCATAATTATCTAAAAATTGTTCTGAAAAAGGTTCATATTCATTATTTTTGAGTTCATCTAAAGTTTTGTATTGTGCAAAATAAAATGAATTTTTGCGCTTAAGAATTTCATCACTAATAATATTTTCTCATAGAGCTTTTCTAAAAGATAATCTGATTCTTGGGTTGTTTTGATAAGAAGAATATGTGAAAAAATATCAAAAATATTGGAATCAATTTTAAATAATTCTTTTTCTTTTGCTTCAATTGCCTGCAAAAAGTCAAAATAAATATTGAAGTCTTTCGTTCATGTTTAATGTGATATTTTGGAGAGTTTTTAACATATGTAAAGATTCTTTTTACTGGTTTTACTGGCAATTTTATTGAGTAATAAATTTAATGATTTACAACTAAAGTGTTATTCAGCAACAGATAAACGACTTTACATTCGGTCTCAATTTTATATAGTTTATTTGGAAGGAAAACCGTTTCATATCAGTACGAATTAATTAAAAATTTCAAAAACCTTGTTTTTACTCTTGTCTGTGATTTATCACAAACACTTGAAATGCATCTACAAACTATTGGGAAAAACAAGTTTGGTTTCAGCTTTTAGAAAACAAAAAATTTTTTTAGGTTTTAATAACACTTTACTTTAATTTTTATAAAAAATCAAAAATTAATTTCAACGAAATCATTTTCATCTTTCTTAATAAATTCTTTTTTAATCAAAGAATTAATTCTATCGTAGAAAACATTTTTTGGTATATTTAAATTATCATCAACGATTTTATACAAATGGTCAATTTTAACCTTTTTATTAATTTTTAAATATCTTACGATTAATGAATCTATTTGTGGAACATTATAACTTTCGTGAGGAACATTAATCATATTCGATAAATTTGGAATGATTAAATTTTCTTCCGCGAAACCTTTATTTAACCTTATGATACTTTTATTAAATTTTATTAGTTGAATCTTATTTAAATAATTTAACATTTTCTCTAATGTATCATTTGGTAAATTTGTTTGCTTCGATATATCATATCTATCGTTCGCAGTATTAAGTGCAATTAATAAAATTCCGAATTCTGCGTTACATTTAATCGTATTTAAATTTCCGATATTATGAACTTTTAATGTACATAACGATAAAGTAAAATCCCAATACAAAACAACATTTGCATGAATTTTATTATAATTATCTTCGAAAGTTTTTATTGAATTAACAAGATTTAAAGGAAATGTTAAGTTAAAAAGATGATTTTCCGTAATGAAAAAAGAAGAATTTAAAACACAAAAACGTAATAAATCTTTTGAATTTGAAGTTACAAAGTTATTTTGATAATTAAAATCATTTATAATGGAATTTAATAAATTATTATTTAATAATTTAAGAAAACGTATATCAGCATCTTTTGTGTATTTTTTCCCCAATATTAATCGCCTTAAAAGTAATTCTTTATATAAGATGATAAATATATCAGAAGTTTGAACATCATAAAAAAGTGTTAACAAAATGTTGAGCTCATTTTGTAATATATAATTTTTTAATGTTAAAAAGCGATGATTAATATGATATGAAAGCAATGAAGAAAACTCATGATTATCAAACTTTTTGACATAACTATGAATAAAATATATTATTTTCGTTGGCAATTCGTCTATTAAAAGGATTTTTATTATTGTTTCAATTAAATTTTCTGATTTCCGAAGAAACGTTTCTAAAAATTCATAAAATATATTTTCTTTATTTTGTATACTGAAAATATAAAAGAGGATATTAATACTTTCCAATAAATTTGGAATCTCATTGAGATATTCTTCAATTGGAATTACAATGCTAGAAATGATTTTGGTGAATATGATTTTATAAATTTCAGATGGAAACATTTCTTTTATGAAGATTATATAGGAATAAAAGTCCCTTAAATCTAAAAAATTGTTTTTAAATGAAATTTGTTCAATTGAATCGATTGTAAGAAAATGAATTTCATATAAAAATAAAATAAATTCATTTACTTGATAATTCGATAATGGATTTTTGGTGTTGAGTAACTTTGAAATAATATCACTTTTCTGTTGAATATCTAATGAAATGTTATACATAAAATAGGTATTCTTAAAAAATTGAATTTTATGGTTAAAAATGGAGATTTTATCAAGCAATGTTTCATATTCATCTTCTGTTATTTCATTTAAAAAACAACGTACGAATTTATCAATTCTCTTCGTAAGAAAATATTCAATAGCATTTTTATATTCTGATATTGCAAACTTAAACAACATTTCCTTTGGAATTAAAGAATTTGTATTCATATCAAGAAGAAGACGTGAATCTTCTTCAAGATCATTTATAAAATTTTTTAACTCTGGACTAAAATTTTCCATTATTTCATTTCCAGCTTCATATTGTATATTTTTTTTGCTGTTTTTATCTTGAAACATTTGTTTTTTTTCTCCAGAATTAAACGTTCAATGAATCATTAACGTTTAAAAAAAATAGAAAAGGACAATGATGAATAAACGGTCGAAAATCGTACGTTAATTTCAAAAAATGAATAAATAAATATGAAAGCAATTGCAAAATCATAAGGTTGCCAATCATTAAGAAATATTAGTGCTCTAATGAGGTTGAAAGCAGATCTGGTGACATAAAAATATTATCAGTTTCTGATCCCTAAATATCTTTTTTGTATGTGCATTTAATAACATCCATTGATTATTAAAAAATTACCAAATCACATATAAAAATATTTCAAATTCTTATATATTAAATTTATATTATCACAAAATAAAAATAATTAATTTTTATTATATATTTGCATTATAACCAATTATCTTCATCTTCTTTAACAATATCTGCAACTAAATAATTTACATTTTCACTTTGTTTTGTACTTGATGTTGTTGAATCTTTGAAATGTAATTTTGGAGTAGTTTTATCTTTTTTATTGTTATATTTAACTAAAAATATAACAATTCCAATAATTATTAAAACAAATGCAATTGATCCACAAATTATTCCAATTAAAGCTGGAGTTGTAATTCCATTCGATGATTCATTTATACTATAACTTATATATGTGTAATAATTTGAATAATAATTATAATACGTCGAGTAAATAACAAATGTGTAATCATAAAAGATAAATTCAGTTTCAATATATGAAAATGTTGAATGACTTATAAACAACGAGAATGATTTCGTTTGTGTTTCATATATGGCAAATGAATGCGTAAACGATATTGAAATCGTTAATATATAAGAAAAAGATAAAGTCATATCTCTTTGAAGTGATTTCGTAAATGTATTTGATCTATTGAAGGTGTTAGAATTAGTGAATGTGTTTGAATTCGGAAATGAATGAGTAAATAATGATGTACATTCTCCTTCTTTATAATCATTAACTGTAAATGTACCAAATTTTATTATAACATTTGCGAAAATGCTGATAATTCAATGTTTGCTACTGAATTACTAAAATTGACACAAACAACAAATGTTTTGATAAGAATTCATGAAAAAAAGAACAAAAACAAAAACATTTTTCGTTTTGTTTTCTTTTGTTTTCAATTTATCATCTTTTTGATAAACTTTTTTCTGAATTCAGAAGTTGAATTTTTCTGAAGGAATTTGATATAAACCGTTAATAATGAATAAAATATATATATATAAATCTAGAACATTGAAAAAATTGTATTAATGTGAAGTAAACAACTGAATACAATTCGTTCAAAATAGGTGCATCAAAGGATAAGTAGTTCCCAATGTAATAAATAGATATCATCATAATGTTTATCCAAGGTTTGTAGAGGAAGGTTATTTTGATCAAATGTAATGTTTTCATTATGTTTTTTTCGAGAGTATGAAAAATCTGATTCTAAATGTTTTCGCTCGGGGGCTGAAACATGGATCATTGAAACCGCATACATATTGTTAGAGATGGATTTTACATCTGAATGGTATTTAGTGAACTCTGTTGAAAAATTTCAAAAAATTAAAAAAAATTGGTAATGATTTCGAAAATTGAAACTTCCGCTTTGCGTGTACCAGCAAGTCCTTCTTTGCTTCTGCTTTTTGGCATATGTAAAAATTTGAAGTGTTTGAAAAATGGATATTTAAGCTTAGATTGAGTTATAAATTGCTTTGAAAGATGTAAAATGAGCATGATTTGAAGGATTTTCATGTTTCAAGATGAAATCCAGCTGAAGCCCCTTACGAAATACACATCAGCCAACACATAAGTTAAAATTCACACAGTTAAATGATAAAAAACGTTTTTGAATTTTTTCAATTTGACCATCGGGGAAAAGGCCTTTCACTCAATATTTAAAGGAAACAATGAAACCATAAGAATAAAACTCCTTTAAAGGCACTTTTATATAATATAATGAATGCCTACATGAAATCTGAAGATAGTTTTTTATAAATGAAAACTTTTTTGCTATAAAAGTTTATTATTTCATCAAAAATTCAATGAGTTTCGAAGGTGTGATTTTCAAGTTTATACAATTTCATATAATAAATTATGAATTTTGTTATTCAATACCAATTTAAACATATACTTGATCACATAATAAATATAAAAATTTGTTTTCTAACTATTATCAAGGATTAATCGTATTCTATCATTGTTAGAATGGGTACCCGGTACCCTATCGTTTTGTGACAGTTTTTGGGCATCAGCGTTTTCATGTTTTTTCAATTGGGAAAGAGGGTGCCCCAAGCACTGAACTTCAGTGGTTTAAATAATCAACAGTTTTGGGTCAAAAAGTTACTTACCAATGGAGGCTCCAAAAGAAATAAAAGTCATATTTGTTGGCGACCACAATGTAGGCAAGACATGCATTGTAAATCGTGCAGTTAATAATCAATTTGGTCCAGTTATGATAACTATTGGAGCAGTTTTTGCATCTCTCGAAAGAGAATTTAATAATGAAAAGTACTTAATTCAAATTTGGGATACATCTGGGCAAGAGAAATATAAGTCTTTAACACCAATGTATTATAGACAGTCTGATATTGCTCTTCTTGTTTATTCAATCAATGATGAAGCTTCATTTAAAAAGATTGACGCTTGGATGAAAGATATTCGCCAGTATGCCCCTCAAGATTGTGTAGTTATTATTGTTTCTAATAAAAATGATCTCGAAGAAAAAGAACGAATCGTTCCAAGAGATGTTGGTTCTGCAAAGGCACAATCCCTTGGTCTTGAATTCGTTGAAGTAAGTGCTAAATCAGGGATGGGTATTCAAGATTTACTTGATATGATTCCAAAGATATATACAGAAATCCCAAATAATAAAGCTCTCAAGAAAAACCCTAAAATTCAAGAACAAGAAAACAACCAAAAGAGTTGTAAGTGTTAAATTAACTAAACGCAAAATTAAACCCGGATACTTCATACTTTAAAATTTTAATGATGATTATTTTTAACACTGCTCTTCTGTACGACTAACTCTGGTAAACCCAGGGAATCCATGGGCTTCTAATCCACCACCACGAATATGACGCCAAATTGTTGATTGCGAAACTTTTAATCCAAAAAAGTAAAACAAACCATAAGCAAGGAATTCCAATGAAACATGAGGATCGCTTATTAGCTCTTCAAAAATATATGCTGAATGATGTATTTGAATTACTGTTTGTATGGTTTTTTTTATCTTAGGTTCTTCTGTTAAAGCGTTTTCAGTATATTGAGCATTCTTGAATATTCTATGAATCTGTCTTTCAGTAATTGAATATCTTTCTGATAATATTGAAACAGGAATTCCTTCTTCTTTAAGGCGCAAAATTTCTATAATTTCTTCTTTTGAAAGTCTTTTATAAGCCTTTCGTTTGATTTCTTCATTTTCATTGTGGTGTTCTTCTTGAGACATTAAAAAAAATGGCGCCATTTTATGATTAAAAATAAATAAAAATGTCATATTATTTTCACAGAAATATGAAATTGTCTTCAATTGATTCTGAAGTTTACATACTCCCAAGCACCAAATGGAACAAAGAAAAGATGAAGAAAAATATTATATTGAATCTATAAGATATAGTCAAACCTTCAAAAATGAATGCAAAAATGAGAAGGGTACTTTCCTTCAAGTTCAAAGATTATTATGGGAAAAATCTTTATTTCCAAGTCGTTTTCCTCCATGCTCTACTTTTCTTTGTTCACAGTGCAGTGCAAAAACGAGGGATTTATCATTTTGTCTCCAATGCGGTCGTACATTTTGTGGATCACATTTTCAACATAATTGTCAAATACCATATTATGGTGTTGATATATTAACACAACAACTTTTTGTATATATGCCATCCAAAGGCCGTCGTTTTATTTTTGATTCATATATAGATCATTTAATCTTATCTGCTAAATTAGCTGTTATAGATGGCCTTCCTCTAACAGCAGATCTTGAACCGCATGGTTCAATCTTTCCGATACGAAGGGCTCCGATGCCATTATTCAATCTTGGGAATACATGTTGGCTTAATTCCATTCTTCAATGTTTTGTTGTTAATCCACTTTTGCAAAAATGGTTTCTTTCATCTTCTCTCAACATTACAAAGATAGACTGTGTTGAAGCAGCTATCCATCAACACCTTTGTCGATTATTTTTGTCGAACTTTGGTGAATCATCTTTTTCGATTTCAGAATTTGTTTATTGTATTTGGTGTTTATTTCCATCATTTGCTAATCAACAGCAAAGTGATGCGCATGAATTCTTTATGGAACTTCGTGCTAAGCTTGATAATTATTATCAACAAACATTCGAAACAACAGTTTTTAGTCAAGTTTTCAACTGGAAATTCACTGTAATTGAGAGTTGTAGTGCTTGTGGTCAGACCAAAACATATCTTGAAGATGCAACAGATTTAATTTTATGTTCAACAAATTGTTCAGACATCATGGAAGCGTTGTCACAATTTATGGAAACTTCGAGTCCAAAGCCGTGTTCTTCTTGCGGCGGAAAAGATTGTAAAAAACAATTTTACTTTAATACATTACCGCCAGTATTAACAATATCCATGACAAGAATAAGAAGTACTGACCCACCTATACCGATTGAAGAGGATTTGTATCTTGGAGATTTCGTTGATGCTGACAAAAGTGAACTAAATGATGTAAAATATAGTTTGAGTAGTATAGTTGTAAGACCAGGATCTGGAGATTTGGGTCATTATTGGGCAAATGTTCAACAATGGGGTCAATGGTACAAATGTGATGATTATACAATTACACCTATTACGATTAGTGATACATGTAGAGATGATGCATGTTTGTTATTTTACACACGTAATGGGCTGTTTCAATAAAAGCTTATTATTTTACTGATAATTGACTTTTTAGTGAATACGATCAAAATTAATTTAAAAAATTTGGGGTGGTCCAATGAAGCTCTTTTCGTGAAATGTGACATGAAATAACGGTTGTGGTCTTTCTTTTGGAAAATGGGAGCAGGTACACCTTCATTCGGTAAACGTCACAACAAATCTCATACAATTTGCCGTCGTTGCGGATCTCGTTCATACCACATTCAGAAAGGAAGATGCGCTAAGTGTGGATATCCAGAGGCTTCAATGCGCCATTATAATTGGGCTAAGAAAGCTCATGCAAAGCGCACACAAGGAACAGGACGCATGTCACACCTCAAGAAATGCATGAAGAAACTTCAAGCAATCTATGCTCCAAAAAAGTAAACATTTAATCTTACAATTTTCAAAGTAAATTTTTTAAGACGTATTTTTTTGTCTATCTCGTTATGCTAAATTTAAAATCTAGAAGATATGAGTATAATATATAATAGTTAATGTCTAGCTCAATTAAATTTCATTTTTAAATTTCTCTAACAATGAATTTTTTGTTTTATACATACTTGTTTATTATTTAATGATGATATTTACTCACATAGATACTATCTAAGAAGGGTTAATTTAAATCGAGTGATTTTACAAAATTTGATAAAATAAAGATCTCTCAAAAGTTACTTCATGATTTGTTTAAAAATTTAATTAATAAAATCTATGTTTTAGTCCTGAAACCTTTCATTTCACCAAAAAAAAAATTGGCACTTTTGAAATATTTTATGCTTTATCAAATTTTCAAAAGTTGAATTCACAATTTGTGTAAATCACAGAAAATATCAGATGGAATCAGACAACATCATAAACATTACTCTACTTGGGAGTTCAGGTGTGGGCAGGTTGTCATCAACAACAACGTTCCACAATGGGACTTTTCCGGATGCTTATGAACCATATATTGAGAAATGTTTTGACTTAATAATCAAAATTAAGAAAAAAGAAATACCATTCAAAGCATTTTTGCCAGCGGGTCAAGAAGAATTTTTAGACATACGAAAACAGTTTATCAATGTTGGAGAAGGTTTTATAATAATGTATTCAGTATGCGATGTTTCTTCTTTTGAAGATGTACCAAAATACTACAAGCTCATAAAAGATATGAAAAATAATGAAAACGTACCAATTATAATTTGTGGTAATAAATGTGATCTACGAAATGAGAAATCAGATTCAGATTCCAAATTTGTGACCAAAGCCCAAGGAGAAAAACTTGCAAAAGAACTAGGTGTTCCTTTCTTTGAAATTTCAGCAAAAGAAAATCTCAATATTAAAGAAATGTTTGAAACAATTGTTAAGATGACATATGACTTTAAGAATCAATCCCAAAAATGTTTTGTAGCTTAATCCCAATAATAATAAATTATTTAAACTTGAAATTTTTTATATTTTTATAAAAGTTTTTTTTTTTTCATTAGTTTTGTATATTTCATGTAATTGTAATATTCCATGTTTAGGTTCACTTCAACAAGTGATTATTCCCTTTGCCTATTTTGCTGTGTTTGTTAATATAATATACAAGTTGGAAAAAAAAAATTGGAGCATTTAGTGTTTATACAAATGATTCGAATTGTTTCTTCCTTTTTGATCGAATAACAAAAAATGCAATCAAACCAACAGCAAGTAAAACCACTACGGGTACACAAATGCCACAACAATTGCTATTGTTTTATTACTTTATTTATCAGTTGGTTGTTTACATTCTTTTTCATATGTAATTGGAAGTAAACCAAATGTCGAATCGTGATAAGAAGAAAAAGTACAATAAAAGCAGTTGCTGGCACATTGAGGAATATGGAACTACTTAATGTTGGCTCTTTTTCTCCATAATAAAATATACAATAAAGAGTATAACAAGATTCAAATGCAGCAGATTGTATTTGAGTATCATTTTTTCCAATTATAACTGTTTCTAATTTCTGACAATTACTAAATGCACTGATTCCAATTGTTGTAACTGAATCATGAATGTAATATTTTTTAATGAAAAACAATACATAAATGTATGATCTCCAATTGTAGTTAGGTTTCCGAAATTCACTGATTCTAAATTTGAACAAGAATAAATTGTATATTCTTCAATTTTTTGAACTAATTTTGGTATTATAATATTTTGTAATGATGTACAATTACAAAATGCAAATCTTCCAATTGTTGTAATATTATCTCCAAAATTAACAAATTCTTATAAGGAACAATAAGAAAATACATATTCTTCAATTTTAATTAATTGATAAGGCATTTTATATGTTGTATTTTCTTTTCTTGATGGATAACAAATAATTGTCGTTAAATTTTTGATATAAAGATTTCCATTATCGTTAAAATTAGAATAGAATTTATTTTCGTTTGATATTTTTATGGATTTTAGATTTGTGCAACAATAAAAAACTCTATTTCTAATTGTTGTAACATTATTGGATATCCAATAATAACACATTCAAGATTAGAACAATGATAAAATGCAAAACCACCAATTATATTAACTGCATTTGGAATATTAAATATTATAATCGAATTTCCTGCAGGACAACAAATCAGAGATTCTATATTTTTATCATAAAGAATTCCATCTTCATTAAAATTTGAAAGGTATTTATTTTCATTTGATACTTTTATGAATTCATATACATCCATAAAATGTTTGAGATTTAATTGATTCAACTTTACTTCCAATATTTACTGATTCTAAATTATTACATTCATAAAATGCAGAATCTTCAATTGTAGTAACTGAATTTGGAATTGTAATATTTTTCAGCATAACACAATAACATGTTCAATTGTGGAGACATTATTTCCAATTGAAACTGATTCTAATTTTATACATTCTGAAAATGCATGACTTCCAATCGTATTAACTGAATTGGGAATTATGATACTTTGCAATGAAGAACATCTATTAAATGTAGAAGTCTGAATTGCAGTAACATTATTTCCTATGGAAACTGTTTTAAATTTATCACAATAATAAAATGCACCACCTTCAATTGTAGTAACTGAGTTTGGAATTATAACGCTTTGTATTGAGGAATATCCAAATGCATAAATGCCAATTGTAAATATATTATCTCCAAAATTTACTGTTTCAAAGTTTAAACAATTATAAAATGCATAATCTTCAATTTTACTAACTGAATTAGGAATGTTATATATCGCATTTTCTTTTCCTGGTGGATAAATAATAATTGATGAAATGTATTTATTGTAAACAATTCCATCATCATTGAAATTTGAATAATAATTATTGTCATTTGATATTTGGATTTTAGCTTTGTACAACCATCAAATACATGATTTCCAATAATAGTTTCTTTTCCTTTAATTTCTAATGATTCTAGTAGAAAACATTGAGAAAATGCAGAATCTCCAATTGTTTTAACAGAATTACCAATATTAATTGATGATAATTCTACACATGCCGTAAAAGCATCTGCTTCAATTGTTATAACACTATCTCCAATATTGACTGTTTTTAATAAAGAACATCTTAAAAATGCACTATTACCTATTGTTGTCACAGGTTTTAATATGTTAACAGTTTTTAACAATGGCCATTGTGAAAAAGCTTCAGATGGAATTGTAGATACATTGCCACCAATAATAACATCAGTTGTTTCACTCTTATGTTGTGAGTTAAATTCACTGGAGTGATATTAAGTGTTCCTTCTGGAAGGAGAAAATGTTTCATTTGTTGGTATGAATAAAAGAGTGATAATAAATGGAATGAATTTACATACAGGTGGAACATTCATATTTCCATTGAAAAACGTATTTTTATCACCATTAAAGCAATCATAAACACACAATTGAAAAATTTGGAAACAAAATCATTTTGAACAACTCCAATTTGGAGAAAATAAAATGATACTTATTATTTGTGTGCTGATCACATAAATCTGTATGATCACTTTGAATGGACAATATTGAAGATAATTGGATATTTCGTGAAATGATATGGAAAAGAAGAAATAATACATCTTATTTATGGGAAGAACGGTTTTCTCCAAAAATTTTTGAATGCTTTAAAATTCATTTTTTTTCAATTTTTGAATATTTAACGGGATAAACGAATTTTCCGATAATTCAGTGTAATTTTCTGTGTAATACATAATAAATCATTGAATTTTGAGAGGGTGTTCGGTCACTTTACACGTTTTTTAAAATAACAAAATAATTCAAATATCAAGCGTTTTGATTTGGAAATTTTAATGAAATATATAAAAAAATCTTGTCCCCTTCGATCTTATGACTGTTCTAAACTAAAAATCGCATTGGTAATGAACAAACAATGAAGAACATTTTTTAAAAATCGATTATTATAAATTGAAATACCACAACATATTAGTTGAAATAAATCAAACGTGTATTTTATTTACATTAAAATCTGTTATATTTCTTTGATTTTCGAAAATTGATTTCGAAACTAACATGAAATTCAATATAATACAATCGTTCTTCTCTGAAAAACATCATCGTTACACTGAATTTCCTATCGGCATCGTTTAAAATATTTTAATAAAAATCATCAAATGATTCATTCAATAACTCATTAACATCATCATAAATTGACTGATGAAATTTACTTTTTTCAGGCAATATTTTAGAGACATTTTCATCATTTTTCAATTCTGTTGAATCTGCATAAAATTGTTCGTTCATTTCATTTGAATCATTTTCTTTACCTATACTTTGATCGCCCATTTTATCTGATGGCTTTATTTCGTTTTCTCGAAGATATTGCTGATAATAATCTTCAAAATCTTCTTCCTCATAAAATCGATTAAAATCATACATATCGTAATTCGAAATTGGCTTTTCTTGCGATGGAAAATCATCATGCAAACTGTGCACGCTTACTTCTGATTTATCGTTTGCAAAGTTTTCATCATGAAAACTATTTACACTATTTTGTATTTTGTCAAAGCTATGCACACTTGACTCATATAGTTGTTTAGCTTCGGATGAAATATCTTTGTTGATATTATTTGGTTTTGGTAAAGCGGTAATGTACCTTTTTGCATTTGGTTTATTAAGGCTGTGCACACTTGATTCGTATTGTTGTTTGGCTTCAGATGAAATATCTTTGCTGACATTATTTGGTTTTGTTTGTTGTTTATCTTTAGATATGTTTGGAAGATATCTTTTTGTATTTGTTTTGTTACTTTGTTTTTTGTTGAATTCATTTTCGCTTAAACTATGTACACTTGTTTCATTTTGTGGATTTTCAATGTTTTTGTTTTGTTTTGCTTTAGTTTTTACTTGTGAAACATTTTGCTTTTGTTGAACTCTTTTGATTGATGAATTACTTTTTTCTGTTTGTGAAATATCAACGATTGTTTGCGTTTGCGAATTTTTGTATTTTGTTAATTCGAATTCACTGTCATCACTCGGCATTATCTCCATAACAGAAGGGAATTGTTTCGAATTAATTTTATTCTGTTTTTGACTTAAGTTTTCGATTTGCGTTTCGACTTTGTTTAATTTCTTTTTAATCCATTGGAACATTTCTTTCTCTGATGATTTATAATCTTTCATTATCTGATGCTTACATTGATTAATTGCATGTTGAATTGTTGTTTTAGAATTTGTTGTTGAATCAATATGTTTTTTAGATGGATGTGGAGTTCTTATCTTTCCCCATAAATGGCTTACTTCTGGATGCTTTGAAAATATGTGTTGATCTAAGTGTTGTATTGATTGAAATGCATGAAAACAAATGGGACATTTATGTACAGCAATATATTTTTTCGAATTTGTGTATTGGTGTTGGAAAGATCGAGATTCGGTTTGAAGTTTTTGAATTTTTTTGTTTTTCTCTTTTTGAGATCTTGATAAATAGATTATTATGATTTGTAATATTTGTAATAATTTTATAACACGATCTGGTGAATCAACACTAATGATTGTGGAACGCACAAATCGACGAGAAATTTTTTTTAAGAGAGAAGAATCTTTTGAAAATTTGAGAGATATTGGATCAATTGCATCTAGAAATTCCCAATCAAAAGAATATATTTGATTTGGATCAAAGTCATCTGATAAATAATTTTTTGTTTTGTATTTACTGTGATCAAGTAGAAATGGAATTGAATCACTTTCGCGCCACATCTGCAATAAACGGTCAATATCCAAATGTAAAAAGTCTTGGTAATCCGAAATAATATTTTTCGTAACTATAATATCATATTTATTGCGTTGCACACTCTCAATAAGATATTACAATGGTTATAAGCACATTATAGAAACAAGTTATGAATAATACTTGAAAGTCATACACCATTAATTTAGGTTTGTTCTATCTCCAGCCACACGAAACAAATTTGTATGATCAAAGAAACCGAAGATTTAATTTAGGAAATGGGAAATTTATGATTAAAGCATAGGAAAAAATGACATATAGTTTTATGTTTCCAATATTTTACAAAGTGATTTTCATTTTGTCGTGAGATTTTGTAGATAGTTGTCGTAATACAATACCTTTGCTTCTTAAGTTTGGATCAAGTGAAAATGATAATTGATATTTTTGATATGCTTTCATATCATTCAATAAATGATGACAAAAATCAAAATTATATTTTTTATTAATTTCAATCATTGCATATTGTAAAAAAAATTGAAAATGTAAATCAACTAAAGAATAAATTTTGTTTGTCTTTTTTAATAAAGTGAAAATCTATTTAATTGATCAATTCTTATATTTTGTAATATTCCTTATAAAAAAAAGTGAATAATTAAAATAGGGGAAAATTTATTGAATTTGTCTTATTTGATTGGCTGAATAAACTTGAAAAAAGAAAATTTTGGACAGAAAAAAACAATATTAGAATTGACAAGCTTAATTCGAATACCACTTTAATGAGAGTTGTAATCGGATGCGATTTTGTTGGATTTGAATACAAAGACCGTATTGTTGCTTTGCTTAAATCCCTTGGACACGAAGTAATTGATGTTGGTACGAACAGTGCAGAATTATGCGATTATCCTGATTATGCTGAAGCAGCAGCAAAAGAGATTGTAGAAGGCCGTGCTGATCGTGGTATCTTAATATGCGGAACTGGTATTGGCATTGCAATTGCTGCAAATAAGATTAAGGGAATTCGATGTGCAATTGTTCATGATCATTATACAGCTCAATTAACACGTATGCACAATGATGCTAATATGATTTCCTTTGGTGCTGTTGTAATTGGAATTGAAGTTGCATATGATATTGTCAAAACTTTCTTATCAACTGATTTCGAAGGTGGCCGTCATGCAAACCGCATCGCAAAGATTGCTGCTATTGAAAGTAAACAGTAAATTTAACAAATATTTAAATTTTTATCAAAATATGTTAAACTTAAACAAACATAATTAAATATAACAATATTTATTAAAATGGAAAATTAAAACATTAAAAAAAAAGAAACAAAAAAGAATTAAATTTCATAAACAAAACAGAAAGAAAACAGTGAAATTTGGCAAATAATATAGTGGAGTGTATACATTTTAAATAAAATTAAGTAAATAACACAATGATATAAGTTCAATAGATAATGAAATAAGATAAGAAATTAGATGCATGTAATACAGCTAGATACTAAGAATAAAATAGTGTATATAAAACAAAGCAATGATGCAAAACAAACAGGATATTTCATTGATATAAATTTATATTCAGTTTATCAATTACCAGACGTTAACTGGTTTCAAGTCGATTTTGGGTGCCAAAGTTATCATTAATACGAACGTTTAATTGATGTTTTTTAAGTTTTTTACTTGGAACTTACTTAATTTTTCAGTAATTGAACTATTTCATTTAACCCATTAATACGCGCTAACTCAAGTGGGGTATAAAATTATTAAAAAATATTTCAAATCATTAAAACATATACCGAATTTGAAAATTTGATTTTGAATTATTCAAATATACTTTCAATTCCTAAAATAAATATTAAATTATTAAAACATACCTTAAATTAACAAATTAAATAATAAATAATTAAAATAAACTATAAAATACTGAGAAAAATTTTAAATAGTTGAAAGAAATAATAAATTATAAAATTTAACATATTTTCTATTAACATCAATTCCTTCATGTTGTAAAAGCATTTTGACAATATTCGCATTTTTCATTATGATTGCTAAATGAAGTACTGTTAGAAAATATTAAAATATATTTCAAATTCTTTAAATAAATTTCAAATATTTTAATTAGACTTTGAAAGATGAAAACGAATATAAAATCGAAAGAATAGATTCCATATTATTAAAACAAATTGTGAATTATCAATACAAACATAAAATCATAAAAACAAATTGCAAAACATTTAAATAAATTTCAAAATATTAAAATAAATTCTAAATGAATAATACAAACTGGAAATGATTTAAAGAAATATAAAATTAATAAAACAAATTTTAAATTATTAAAATAAACTTTAAATCAATAAAACAAACTCCAAATTAGTAAAACAAAATGCGAATTGACAAAACGAACATGAAATAAATAAAATAAATAAAAAATTAATAAAATAAATTCCAAATGAAAAAAATATATTCCAAATTAAATAGATAAACTGGAAATTATTAAAATAAATTGGAAACATTTGAAATAAACATAAAAATTTTGAAATAAATAGGAAATTATTTAAATAATTTTGATATTCTCAAAATAAATATGAAGTTATCAAAACAAATTTCATATTATTATAATAAATTAGAAATTATTAAAACTAATTTTAAATACCCCAAATAAACATATACAATATTAACAACAATTCCTTTAAATTCTAAAAGTAATTTAACGATTTCAATGTTACATTTTTCAACTGCGGTATACAGTGGCGTTACAAATGAAATAATTTAATATTAAAACTTTAAAATCGATTCCAGATTAAAAAAACTAACATTACATGATTAAAACAAATTGATTAATATCCAAACAAATATTAAAATATTTAAACAAACATCAAATTATCCCAATAAATATCTCTCACATTAACATTAATTTCGTTTTGTTTCAGAAGTAATTCAACAATTTTTGTAAAACCTTCTTAAACAGCTGTCTGAAGAGCTGTTTTAAATCGTTTAAATATATATGAAAATATTAAAACAAACAAATTTAGCATTAACATCAATTTTACTATGTTCTAGAACTAATTTAACACTTTCAAAATTACCAGATTTTACGCAAGTGTAGAAAATATCATCCGACATTTGATACTTTGTAGTGAAGTAACTTATTAAGAGCGTAATATTTGTTTCAATAACTTTACTGATTAAATCGGCATTAACTTTCATTCCTTCTTTTTCTAAAAATGTTAAAATTTCATAATTGTTATGATAAATACATTTAATTCCTAATCTTGTTAAATTAGGAACTTCTATTTTCTTATCATAAAAATAGTGAAAAATATCATTTCTATGGAACTCAATTGCTGTTTCATATGCATAATCATACGATGAATTATTTTGTTCACATAAATATATTATTTCTAAGTTTCCTCCTGCAATTGCATATTGTAATGTATCTTTAACTTTTGCTCCATTAATTAACAAATATTTGAAACATTTAATTGATCCAAAAAATGCACTAAAATCAATTAGTGAATCGCTACTATTAATATAAGAATATCTTTCATAAAGCGATGGTTTAATATGTTGATTAAAATCAAAATTATTTTGCGCTGCTATTCCTTGTAATTGTTCTAAATCATCATTGCGAAGAATTTTTGCAATCTCTGATGGATTAACACCTTCTTTAACTAATTTTTTATGTAGTTCCCAATTATTATTTGAAAGTTAGTCAATATCTTCAATAAATTCATAAATAAAGTTTGGTCTAGCAAAATATTGTAAATATTTGACTTCTGGAACAGTTTTTTTATTATATGGAACAAAATATAAATTATTCCCTAGATTGAGAAGATCTGGCTTAACTAGTCCTTTTTCAAGCAACTTTCCTACAATGAAATCTGATTCTTGCCGATTTTGCTCTATTAAATAACCACTAAATATATAAATTAGGTTTGTATCATTTGTGAGATTTTCTTCTTTGGAACTTAAAGATACCAAATATTTAATTAAGATATTTTCATCCTTTATTTGCCGTGATTTAAAAGCTGAAATGATTAATTTGGAAACAAGAGCAATCAATTCATATGTAGAAATCTTACCGTTAGCTAATTGTAAAGTTGACTCAACTGAAGATTCTACGTTACCTTCGTTGATTTTAAAGATCATACTTTCTAATGACTGCAAAAGTTCCATGTTCAAAAAATAAAAAATTAATGAGAGAAGTTTACGCCGGAAATTGGACCGTTTATTATGACCGTTATGGCTATGGAAAAAATTTTTATTTAATTTTTCACACAGGTTTTTCATCAAACAAGCTTTCTTTATTTCTTCCCAATCATTACTTATTATAATCATATCATTTTTGAATATTCATCATATTACATATTATTCTGCTTTTTATGAAATTATTAATGAAGAAGATGAAAATAAATATAAGGAAAAAGAATTTTTTTTGTTATTGTTATTGTAATTATTTGTGTTATAATTATTTTGTTCATTTCACTTCTTATTCTCTTTAATTAATTCGTGATCACCACACTAAACGAAATACTAGTATTTATGTTATCAAGAAAATTATGATTAATGCAATCAATAACAATATCAATAATTTATTTCATTTTTTGCCCTAATTTTTTTTTGATTATCAATCGACAATTATTTATAAAGAAAACGGAATAGATTTAGATGTAGACCATTTAAATGCTATAATCCTCATTATAAGTTATGGGAATGGATATTAAACAAAAATATGACGAAATCATAAATGTATTAAAACAATTATATCCATACGATTTAATGCATCAAAAGGGTTTTTTTTTTTGATTACCAACTTGACAAACCATATCCAAAAATAGAAAAACGCGGGATTTACGGAACCGAAGAATCCAAAGAATAATATACGAAAATCAATATCTTAAAGATTGTAGTTAACGGGACTTTATTATATTGCCAAGTTTAAGGAAGAATGGCATTGGATCAATAATTAATGTAATTTGTGCCCATATTACTCAAAATAACTGTTGTATATGATCAAAACAGATATTCCAATTTTTCACAATGCAAAGGCTTGTTGTTCACAAGTAAACCAAAAATGTGTACACCGATGAATGTGAAGTCGATGGATGCGATGGGATTAACAGTTGTATAATAGCGAAGAAAGCTTTAGAAGCTACTGAAATTAATGAAGAAAATAAGGAAATAATGGAAATATTTTTCATTGTTTTTTTGCCTGATCTTCAATTTTTCATAAAGCATAAACTTTGGAACAAAAAAATGGAAAAAATAAGGATAATCCTTGGATCCTCATCAAAATGGAGAAGAGAACTTGCTAAGAAATATCTTGGATGTGAATCTGATTTAAAAGGAAAAGTTATTAAATTATCTCTTATTAAAGATTACCCATATAGTAAAGATTTTGAAGAAATTTTAAAAAAAAAAATTTAATGTTTTTATTGCATCTATATAACAAACATTTAATGTATAATAGAAGTAAGCATAAGATTCGTCAAATCACAAAAATGTTTGTATTTATTATATTAATAAATAAATAAAAACATTATTTTATTATTAAAATATGTTTATTTATATTTGATTTATGTATATTTCTTCTATGAAATCATCTGCAAATGCATCTTCTTCAATAAAAAATAGGTTAAATTATGAGTATTAACGAAAGAAAAATTCAGTAAAAATTTATTAACATAATTATTCGAATCAATATTATTTTTTGATTTAGTAAATGTATTCGATTTGGTGAATATGTTGGGGGAAGACATTCGTCATGTATTGTTCCCTTTGTAGCATTCATATTTCCAAATGTTTTATTTTGATATGTTACTAATGTCAAAACTATTGTTGCATTTATATTAACGAATGCATCATTTTTTATTTCTAGTGAAATTTCTTCATTAAAATGAATACATTTGAGAGATGTGCAATTAATAAATGCATTTAGAATTATTATGTTTAAAAAAAAATCGCAAAATTATCATGTTTATTGAAATGGCTCGTCTAGCACTGCTAGAAATTGTTCCATTTTAGAATCGCTCAATATATTTGCTTTTGCCAAGCGATTTCTGTTTTGGAGTAAACAATCACTAACTGTACCATAAGACTCAATCATCGAAGCAGCATCTTTCCTAGAAATACCAACAGCATTCAATGCGTCAATTGCAATGTCGTACGTTGTCTCGTTTGATGCTTTTAATTCATCAACTTGTGATTCTTGTGTATTGTACATCGTTAAGATCCATCTTCCTGCTTCCTCGAAATCAAATGCCAAAACAACATTAAGATTGTTTGCAATTGATAAGGATGTTAGTTTTGAGATAACATGATCTGGATTTTGTATATCAACAACAAGAAGAAGTATTCTAGTAGCATAGCCACCTCTGAAATTTGCAATTTTTTTGCCTAGATACTCAGGATGTGTACGATGATATTTTAGTGATAAAAATAGGATTCCAATTTTATAACCAATTGAATAATCACATACAGAATTTTCATTCCAAACCATTTGAGCAGGTGCAAGTATCTTGATCAAGGGGTTTCCTTCTTGTGTTTTTGAGATTGTAATAGGAAGTTTCATTGCGTTTCTAAGGCGCTTTATATTACGCCATATAAAATTGAAAGCTTTACATTAAATAAGAGCAAAATCGATTTCAAATCAAGATAAATTATTTCCGTTTGATTTTGTATTTTGCTATTTTGCTTTAAGCAGTGATCATTGTGTAATTTTGACAACCTGAAAAATTTTTATGATTAACACGATTGATTCACATGAACATTGATCGTTTCTAAAAATGAAGCTTTGCAGAAAACAATTTTTTTTGCTGAGTACAAATCATTCTAACTTTGAAACTTGACGAATTTCATTAAGATCACAATTTTGTCAAATAAGCATTTTTACAAAGTTGTCATTCAAACATCCGCAAAAACATCTTAACCGCTTTGGAACGACATATTGGAATTTGAAATATTTTTCTTCTGGTAATATCGTGGAGAAAAATTACGAAAGCTATATTTATATACATATTAATTGCTACACACCGTACCTCACTGATAATATCCCAAGTGAATGTTATAATGTTTTAGTTCCTAATTTATTTTTTATTATTCAGAAATAAAAAAAATTGGGAGCTAATCCGCCTTGGTAAAGGCTCTGTGCGTAAAGGCTTATTTCCTCAAAGAGTTTTTCTTCCTCCTGATTATAAATCTTATTTTCAAGCATCCAACATGAGTTATGAAAATTTTCTATGAGGTGTGTCAAATCCTAATTTGAGAGATAATAAAGCCGTTTGCTGAACCATAATATTGAAAGCGGCGCCACTTTTTTGAGCCAAAAGGATGGATTACAGTTACCTTCAAAAAGAAAGAGTCCCAAATAGTACAGCTCCAAAAAGAATCAACGAAATTGACTTCCAAATCATTGGGTCATCAGAAACACGAAAAATGAGTGCGGTAACAATTAATAAATGTGATTTTTATGAATCAACATCAAACAAGCCTGTTTCTGGTGGTGTTTTGGATCTTAGACTTGGTACCACATCACGTGAATTTCCATGCCAAACATGTGGAAATAATGAACATGATTGTCCTGGACATTTTGGTTCAATTGAATTTGTTTTACCAGTATTCAACACAGGTTATTACCCACATATTATCAATGTTTTGAAATGTATTTGCAAGACATGTTCTCATGTTTTATTACCAAAATCAGAAATTAACAAAAGACTTCGACGAATTTATTCCAATTCTTCCTCAACAATTTACAACAAAATCGAAAGGGTAAAAGCTCTTAAAAAGGAAACCGAAACTGTTGTTGTTTGTCCACATTGTGGAGCATTAAATGGGCCAATCAGGAAATCCAAAAATCTTTTAATCATTACACATGACATAGGATTAAGGAATGAAGTCATTAAGAGTCAATTTGCCGAACAATTTGTTAATTTAAATTTACCAGATGTTAAATATGATTCATTAAGAAACTATATATCAGAAGATCTCACTCCTGTCCGAGTTCTAAACCTTTTTGATAACATTCCACTCCGTGAATTACCACTTTTAATGTCAAATGTAAAAATTGAAAATCCTTCAAATATGATAATCAAGTCAATGATTGTACCACCAAACTCAATCCGTCCCTCTGTTATTTCATCTGGTGAAGGATCCACGGAAGATGATCTTACGATTCGATTACGTGAAGCAATTGATACTACAATACAATTACAAAAATCAATTGAAGCAGGCCATACATCAGGTGTTATAGCAGAGAAGTGGTGTAATCTTCAGCAGATCATTAATACTTTCATTAATAGTGAAGGTCCAGATACAATTATGAAAAAGAAAGGCAAAAAAGATAAGCCAATTATTGGTATTTCACAACGTCTTAAAGGCAAAAAAGGACGTTTTCGAACTAATCTTTGTGGTAAGCGTGTAAACTTTAGTGGTCGTACAGTTATTACACCAGATCCTAATGCAAATGTTGATCAAGTTGTTGTTCCATTAGAAATGGCAATGACCTTAACGTTCCCGACGGTTGTTACCAAACATAACATCAACATGTTGAAAAAGTGCATCAAGAACGGACCGTTTAAATATCCAGGTGCTAATCAAGTGTTAACAGATGATCATAAGTTTAAGCGATCTTTACGCTATTTAAGGCAAGAAGAAATCGACAAAGTCATCCATAACTTGAAATATGGTGATATAGTTGAACGACATTTAATTAATAATGACACAGTTTTATTTAATCGTCAACCATCATTACATCGAATCTCTATTATGGCATTTCGAGCCAAAGTAATGCCATGGCGTACCTTACGCTTTAATGTTTGTGCATGTGCACCATTTAATGCAGATTTTGATGGTGATGAGATGAACATTCATTTACCACAAACATTAGAAGCCGCAGCAGATGCACGAATTCTAATGAATGTTTTAAGCAATTTATTTAGTCCACGAAATGGTGAATTAATAGTAGCTCCTACACAAGATTTTTTATCAGGCACATATTTACTTACACGAAAGAATGTATTTTTAGATTATCAACATTTTACATTTTTAGCTGCCCAAATATTTGATGCTGATGTTCCATTAGAAATCCCAATGCCATCCATCTTATATCCCACGCCATTATGGACTGGCAAACAATTAATATCATTAATGATATCACCTAATTCACAATCCAACATTAAGTTTACACATAATGTTACCAACAAAGAATACACCGGTAATTTACATATGTGTAAGAATGATGGCTATGTTTCATTCTTAGATTCATATATGTTATCTGGTGTATTAGAGAAATCATTAATTGGTGGTGGAAGTAAATCTATTTTCTCGGTCTTAGCACGTGATTATTCACCACAATATTCCGCAATATGTATGGCACGAATCTCTAAAATCTCAGTACGATTTCTTATGAATCGTGGATTCTCTATAGGTATTACAGATGTTACACCTAATCCACATTTAGAAGATGCAAAAGATAAAATCATTGAAGAAGCGTATAAGAAATCGGAACAATATATCAATCAAATGAACTCCGGTAAATTCGAAGCTAATCCTGGAATGAGTGTTGAATCATCATTAGAACTCAGTTTAAATAATACATTATCACAAGTACGTAATGATATTGGGAAACTTTGTCTTAAGGAATTATCGAACTTAAACACCGCTTTAGTTATGGCTAAATCAGGTGCAAAAGGTTCCGATATTAACATCTGTCAAATGATGGCATGTGTCGGACAACAAATTATTAGTGGGCAACGTATTATCGAAGATTTCATTGATCGAACTATACCACATTTTCATCATAAGTCATTAGAACCTTATGCAAAAGGTTTTGTTCCTAATTCATTTTTCTCTGGTTTAACACCATATGAATTCTTCTTTCATACTATGAGTGGTAGAGAAGGTTTAGTTGACGCAGCTGTTAAGACAGCAGAAACTGGTTACTTACAACGGCGTTTAGTTAAGTCATTAGAAGATGCAATTGTACAATATGATGGGACTGTACGTTCTGGTAATACTATTGTTCAATTCGTATATGGAGATGATGGTTTAGATCCTTTATGTATGGAAGTGAAAGGTTTCCCTTTAGATTTGAAACGTGTATCATTCGAAATAATGTTTAATAATAGAGAAGGTTATTTGTTGACGCCAAATGAATCAGAGAAAATGTTTCACGAATTAATATCAAAATATTATCATGAAGATACAAAACCTTATCAAGTGCCCCCGTTTTTGGTTGATAAATTAGGAAAATTTATAGAAAATGAAGTGATCAAAAAATATTACGAATTATTTATGAGTTATCAAGGTGATTATTTATATGATAATTGTTTGTATCAAAATGAAATATTGGAATTACAAGAAAAAGAAAAGAAAATATTGGAAATAAGAGAAAGTTATCAACCCGATATAAATAAATTAAAAGATGAAGAAAATAGATTAAACTTGGAACAAAGAAAAAGAAGACAAGAAGGAAAAAGATATCGAAATTATAGACAACTTCGTTGTGATCTTGAACGATTTGAAGGGGATAGTGAACGGATGAAACATTTGTTGGATGAAAACAAACAAAACCTGGAAGAGGTTCGAGCAAAGCTCTTCGAGTATACAATAAAGACATTCGAAACTTCAATTAGGAATCAGTTCCCATTAACTGAAGAATACTTAAATGAGTTCATCACATACTCTATAAAACGTATCGAAAAGTCATTGATCGAGCCTGGTACAACTGTTGGCGCTATAGCTGCTCAATCTATTGGTGAACCCGCCACACAAATGACATTGAAGTCATTCCACTTCGCTGGAGTTGCATCAATGAACGTAACTTTGGGTGTTCCACGTATTCAAGAAATAATGAATGCTGTGAAGAACATTAAGACTCCTTGTATTGAAGCATATTTGATTAATGACCATGATGAAATAGCTGCTCAAGTCATACGTGGCAACATTGACCGTATCCTACTCGGGCAAATCACGAAATTGATCCAGGAAGTTGAATGTGACTCTGGTTGTTA